>NC_080561.1:36751063-36808563 GCF_030253575.1 Rhododendron vialii | reverse complement strand
TTTTCTAGAATACCTCAGTACTTTAATTGATGGAAAAACCGTAGGAATAAGGGGTGAGTATTCTACCTTTTATAGAGGAGAGAAGAGGGCCTTAGAGATAATTATAAAAGACACCTAGTCCATCAAGGTCTCTTTTATTATCAAGAGTTTTCCTTCATCTGTAATTCTTATTAGTTATCGTAATGAACCATATCACTTCATTGGCTTATCTGATAGTGGAGTCCCACATGCACAAAACGTGAAGGCTAGTGGGCCACACTAATGGGAAAAAACTAACAGGAACTGCCCCACACAAAGGCCCAAAAATTGAATTGAAGTAATGGGTCTTCTGTACAAATAGGAGCACTCAACCACAGAAAATTCAAAAAGATTCGACACCGTTTGTTTGGATTTTGAGTAAGGTTTTGAGAATAATGAGTGAACAAAAGTAGATAGACAAAATTTATTAGAGATCGTGCTCAGAGATTTTGAGACTCCAAACAAACCAGGCCGATTCGGCGAGTGATGCATATATGGTAGATTCTTATTCAAAAAGCCCAAAGAATTTCGGAAATACTATGATAAGAATCTCATGCACACCCAATGCACAAAAGATGGACAAATAACGTCAAACCTTGTTTTTCAAAGATATATGAATATGGTATTATCCGTATTAGAATAGGTTATCAGAAAGAAAAAAAAAAAAACTACTCCGTATAACAAAAGCAAGACAAGAACTTCATGATTTTTCTTATCATGACGACTCATAAAGTGACTCATAAAGAAAGAAAGGATAATACAAAAGCCACATGAAAGTTCTTGTCTACTTCACGATTTTTTTTTTCCCCTTAGTAAGCGATAGAATACGGATACATAAGTTAATTTATGCAACCGAACGAGCATCGATCCGATGTTTCTTTATGCACTAGAGTTCGCTCTCACGACTCCATGTTGAAGCCGCCTCAAATTCAACCGCTATGTAATAAGGCTACTTAGCTCTAATGCAAAGAAAGCCGTCCAACAAGATTGTGAAATTTTGAAATGTGAATGTGAGAATCAATGGATGGCGAAATTTGTTCATAATTGATTCAGTCAAGAGAGTCAGATGAATTACTTTAGCTTGGTTCGGAAGTGGAAAGTGGCTGCGAAATGTTAGTCATCACTAACAAAACCTCTCTCGAGCTAGCTCTTGCTTTGCTTTAGGGCTTCTTAGTGATCTACCTTTCGTAACCGCTTTCCTCTTCCGAACCAGATGTCACACCAACATATATGGTTGGTAAATATATGCTTTCTTATCCTGAAGGAGTGGATTTAGAGTAAAAAACAAAGGCAACTAATAAGCGCAAGTCAGTCCATATTGGTGCAATTTTTGATAAAGTAATTTTCTTGTTATGGTCTTTTCATAAAGTAAATTCAAGCTGTAATGATTATAAAAAAAATAAAAAATTCAAGCTGTAATTATCAATGCTTTTTGACGAAAGCATTCTGTATTTTAGCATTTTCTTTTAGGAAAATTCTAGTAAGTGTATAAATGTGTATTAAAGAGTGTAAAAAATAAACAAAAATACATATTTTTCTTATTTTTTAGTGTGCTTATTGTACCCTTTTTTTTAATGAATGCTACCAAACCACTACTTGTCATGTTATTGTTGTTAGAAAATATTTGTGTTTAATTTTCGTTTAATAAACAATTACGTTAAGCGGGTCTCTCACTAGTAGATAGCAAGATTGGCGCAAAATTAATCAATCGGCTCATTGAATCAGATAGGGGTCAAGTTACCAAATTAAGAAATACCGACTCTATTATTAAACAAAAACAAAAAACCGAAACACGTACGGAGACAAAATAAAAATAAAACAGGATTCGCAATCGGAACTTAATGACACTTTGAATTTAGGACACAAGAAAATAAGGGTAGTGTTTGCCGTTCCGCTTTCTTTTTAAATCTTATTTTTCAAAAAAAGATAATTTCAAGTTCAAATATAATGAAAATAAAAAATAATTTTTTTTTTGGTACCGTTTAAAATATTTCAATGAGATCTATCCAACAAGATTCATATTGGTAGAAAAATTATTTGTGTAAATACATGATTTTTGAGTTTGAAATTATCTTTCTTATCTAAAAGTTCCTTTTTTAAGAAATCGAAACGGATCGTAGCAATATTTAGCGTGTTAAAAGTGTGCTTAATTATAGTGACAGGCTGAATAATTTTGAAGGTTTTCCGACGAGACCTGCTATTCCCTCCCCCCCCCCCCCCCCCCCCCCCCCCCCCTCTCTCTCTCTCTCTCTCTCTCTCTCTCTCTCTCTTTTTTCTTTCTTTCTTTCTTTACAGTTTGTTCTTTTCTTTTTTTTTTTCCCTTTTATTTTCGGTTTGGTTTTTTTTTTTTTTCATTTTATTTCCTTTTCTTTTTTTCCAGTTTGAATTTTTTCTCTCTCTTTAATAATAGGTTCAAGTCTAATTCTCGACTTTGTAAAGTAATTGAGAGAAAAAAAGTGTTTCAATTGATTATGTTTATCCGACTATTTTATTTTTTCTTTTTTTTGTCCTTTATAGATTAAAAAATATAGTTACGAAAATAAGTGTTTTAATTTTCAATCCGTTTGAACCAGTGCAAAGATGTTATTTTTCTGATCATTTCATCCTAAATGGTCGTAATAAATTTTTTGCTTCAAGGCCTTTTAATGGACACCCTAAGAGAGTCTTGAAACTAAATAATGAGTCTTAGGGTGTTTGTTGAAAGGCCTTAAACCAAAAAATTCATTAGAACCATTTAAAATAAAATAATAATAAAAAACGATCTTTGCTCTGATTTAACTGAATTGAAAATTAAAGCACTTAATTCTTGAATTATATTTTTAAATTTACAAATGGTGTATTTATAGAAATTAAACAAATAAGATATAAGTAATTAAATAAATAAATAATTAAAAAGTAGGGGGCCCGAGGGCTCTGCTGTCCTCATTGGCACAGTAGCCTCTACGAAGCCCCTAAAACGTTTCCGTTTTAGTTTTAAAAAAAATAGAAACCAGCCATTTGCAATCATATAGAGTAGAAACGTGATTTGAAGCAACATACTACTGAATCAGTTAAGAGGATATATGCTAAATAATGGTTAACAAATTTATTAAATTATACTATAGTTAAAAAAAAAGTAATCTTAAATATAACATTTGTATTCTGGATTAGTATATCGTTTGCAAAATACATTTCATAATTAGTTCCCGAACACTAATTGTAATCTTAATGAATTTTTTACTTTACGGTCTTTCAACGAGCACCCTAAGACTCATTATTTAGTTTAAGGACTCTCTTAGGGTGTTCATTGAAAGGCCTTGGAGCCAAAAATTTATTACGACCATTTAGGATGAAATGATCAGAAAAATAACATCTTTGCATTGGTTCAAACGGATTGAAAATTGAAACACTTATTTTCGTAACTATATTTTTTAATCTATAAAGGATAAAAAAAGAAAAATAAAACAATCGGATAAACATAATTAATTGAAACACTTTTTTTTTCTCTCAATTACTTTACAAAGTCTAGAATTAGACTTGAACCTATTATTAAAGAGAAAAAAAAATTCAAACCGAAAAGAAAGAAAAGGAAATAAAAAAAAAAAAAAACCAAACTGAAAATAAAAGGAAAAAAGAAAAGAAAAGAACAAACGGTAAAAAAAAAAAAGAAAGAAAAGAGAGAGAGAGAGGGGTAATCTGGAAAAGGGAGGTGGGGCCGGGGGAATAGCAATTTACTTTTCCGACTTTAATGCTTATGTACGGAGATTAATTAAGATAGTGACCATAAATAGAAAAATTGGCTGTTGCTTTTCTGAAAGGACATTTTGATTCTATCAAGGGGCCAACGGAATTGGATGTAAGCTATGAGAATTAGAAAGGGAGTAACCTATGAGGATTTTTTGTGCCGAAAATTCCTGTGTCGAGGGATTTTTCGGCCCTAAAATTTAAAACACTAAACACACATACACACACTTCGACGGCCTGAAAACATCTCGCCACAAGAGGCATAGAGGAGTTTTCAAGACAGAAGAGATTGGATCCCATAGTAATCGTCCAAAAGCCAAAGTAGTGGTAATTCACTGCAGAATTTATTTCTCAAGTCTGCCTCCACAAACAAGTACATTTTATTTCAACCATGTCCCTCTCAGCCCGAATCATGCTTTTTTGAAATTCAATCCTTGAGTTTGCCTTCACAAACATTTACTCCATATTTTTATTCAATCACATGTCGGTCTCAGCTCGAAGATATTGGCTCTGCCCGTTTCACAATCGCAATCCATCGTTATGCCATAATGAGGCCGGTAGCTGGAAGAATTTGGACAGCATTTTTCAGGATAGGGTAGCGATCTTGACATTTTAGTGCACAATATTTCAAATACTACTACTGCATCAATTGGGAAATGATGAGTATTTGTTAGATGTAGTTATCTACGATATTCATCGGTAGCAAAAGGAAAACAAAAGTTTTCTATCTCAGAGGTAAAGGGGTTCTGTTATAATGTTGAGATATTAAAGGGAAAATTTCAAAATGGCACATGAACTTTGCACTAAATGTCATAAAGGCACATGAACTTAAGTTTATTTCAATTAAACATCTGTACTAACAAAATCTCCAAATTTAGACACCTAAACTTAAGTTTATTTCAATTAAACACCTGTACTAACAAAATCCCCAAATTTAGAACCCCGCCGTTATATTTCGTCTCAAAAATTGCTGACATGGCATCTCCAACCTGTTTAAGTTGCCCCATTGTACTGTTTCAACAGGGGACGATGAAGTTTGCCTTTGGGTTTCGCTTGGGTGCATCATTCCTTGTGATGTAACTTGTGAGGATTTTCTGTGCCGAAAATTCTTATACTGAGGGGTTTTCCTGCTGTTGAATTTAAAACACTAAACATACACACACACTTCGACGGCCTGAAAATCCCTCGCCACAAGAGGCACAAGAGAATTTTCGGGACAGAGGAGATTGGATCCCATAGTAACCGTCCATAAGCCAAGGTGGTGGTGACTATAGAATTTGTTTCTCAAATCTGCCTCCACAAACACGTACATTTTATTTCAACCATGTCCCTCTCGGCCCGAATCATGCTTTTTTGAAATTCAATCCTTGAGTTTGCCTTCACAAACATTTACTCCATATTTTTATTCAATCACATGTCGGTCTCAGCTCGAAGATGTTGGCTCTACCCGTTTCGCAATCGCAATCCATCTTGACATTTTAGTGCACAATATTTCAACTACTACTTCTGCATCAATTGGGAAATGATGTATAGTTATCTACGATATTCATCGGTAGCAAAAGAAAAACAAAAATTTTCTATCTCAGAGGTAAAAGGGGGTTCTGTTATTATGTTGAGATATTGAAACGAGTCATCATCGGTGTTTGAATTTGCTTCAGTACTTGCAAAATTCAGCAGCATCGACGTACATCAAATCGATGCATTTTTGTCAACACATTGGGTGCCCAAAACACCAGAGTTAATTCACGTGTACGGATCCGAGAGAAGATGCCGTGCGATAGAAAACGATGGGACAGATCAGTATCGCGTTGCACATCAAGTTAAGAGATGGAGAGAGATCTACGTATTTTTTGTCAAAAGAAAGCAAATGTTCAAATCAGCTGTATCTGAATTGAAAGGGAAATGTTTAGATTGATTGGGAAAGCATTTGAAAGGGAAAACTACTTGGTGGCAACTTTGTTCAATAGAAGCTTATTTTCATAGCGAGGGACGAATCTAGGAATATAGTCTAATAGAGGCACATATTAATTATAATGAGAAAATTCATTTTTTTTAGTTAACTACAGTAAGATCGTACAAAATTAACGTATACATTACACATTACACTTGTAGGGGAGTGGCGTTAACAAAAAAAAGAGTGGCAAAATCAGCAGCTATTACTAACTACAAAAGTTTATCACACATACTTTAAGTTAAATTAGATAAAAATGAACACAAAATCTCAAAAAAAAATTTAAGTTTGTTTTAAATGAATATCGATAAGTTTTAGAATGATCGAGCAAGTTTTGTTAATGATTTTATTTTAAAATATTTCTCCCATACGGTTAAAAATAAAGAGAATCAAGAAAGAATAGCTCAAAATAGACAAACAGCTCATGAACATAGATAAATTTTAGAATGATCGAGTTTGTTTTGTTAATGACTTTATTTTAAAATATTTATGTAACGCCCCGATTTTTCTGGAAGCAATATAAAATAAAATCTTAAGAAAATTTGCTAAACAAATATAATTTTTCAAAATAAAGTTTAGCTATTACAATCACAAGATAAATTTACTGATTCAAAATACATTAACTTCAGAGTTGACTCTAGGCTTGATACAAATCCGAAGCATACTCGATCTTCGTTCCTGATATTCTTTCCATGTTGAACTGCACCATCTTTAAATCCTCTCCATTGAATCCTGCGCCCACTGGCAAATTAATCGCCAAAGCAAACGATTTGCCAGGATATCCGTGAGTGATAAATCACCCAGTAGGATAATCCAACCCAACCACCCCTCCTACCATACAACTAGCAAGTAATAAGATAATAAAGATGCGCAAAGTAGAATAAGGATTTACAAACACCAATTTATTACTATTCATTATTCTAATGTGAAATCTAAGATTCCTCCACGAGATCTTTCCTCCCCCAATCGCTAGCCATGCTCGGTCCCATGAGGTCACTTCCCTTTGCTGTCGCAGATACACCTAAGTTATATACCGAGTGTGCACCCCAATAACTACAACAAGGGGAAAGCTTATCATGCCTGAATCACAACTAGGGTTCGCCTATCTTATATACGACTTCACATATCACTTCACAATCATTACTGGACACATGCCAATCTATCAATTCATCACTGGACACTCGTCAGTTTCAATCTCATCATAAATCCCATCATATCTCAAAATCACGCCTGCAGACAATCTAAAAATAAAACTTTTCAATTCATCAATTACTTAGCATCGTCTAGGTGAATTCTATTCGCATACCACCCCATGTCTATAGGGTCCAATCTAGCATTCAATCAAGCAGTGGTGCAACATACAATTAATCAAATAATAAACAAAACAATCAGTAAGTAACGTAATCACGCAACTTTTTATGAATGAGCCGTTGCCCTTAATCTCGTGTGGCCAAGATGATAATAAGTAAGAACTTTTTTTTTTAAAATAATTTAAAAAAAAAAATTTTTCTAGGCTCTCATTAATTATTTCTAAGTAATTATATTGATTAAGAATTAATTAAATACATTAATTAGGTAAAAATATTAGAATAATTAACATGACCTTAATAAGAGTCCTAAAGATCCTATGCAACTAGTTGAATATCAAAAGTTGGGTTCGGAGGGTCGCGGGATTATTTTAAATAAAGATATTAACAAAAGTTGTCGAAAGTAAAATAAATGGATAATAAATTATTTAATAAATAAAATAGGTCAAGGTTAATAACATTTCATCTTCGGAAGGTAAGGAGTCTAAATAAGATTACTCGGGTATTAATAATAAGGTTTATAAGGTCGTAAGGTAATTTTAATTGGAAACACTGTAAAAATAATAATAAATAGTAAATTAAGTAAAGAAAAGAATATGAAATTAACAAGATATCATCTTTGAGATACGAGGAGTCTAGAAAAAAAAAATCAGGTGTCAAAAATGTTGTTCGGGAGGTCGCAAAGTGGTTTCGAACATTTTTTAAATAAAACTAAACGAAATTTGCGTCTGGAAGTTGCCGAAACATAGACCTTAATAACTAAGGGTCTAACTGTAATATGTTATTAAAACATTTGGGCCAAAAAGATATTTTAAACAACCTCAGGGTTTAAGTTGTAATTCCGTGTCATCTTTTAAAAAAATAAAACTTTATGAACCGTGGGTTTCATTGAAAAAGAAAGGGGAATAACGTTCGGTTTTGATTACGCAACCTCGGAATCGAATTTCTCTCATTTTGGAACTTTAAGAATGTATACGTAATCACTCAATATACTTAGGAGAGGTAGGAGAAGGATTATAATATTTTTAATTCGGACAAAACGATTCGGTGGAGTTCGGTGGGTTTTTGTTTGGCGGCGTAACATCGACACTCTAGCAGCAACTTTGGACTGGAATAACTTGATCAAACCTCTACCGTTTTGAACGATTCTTGTGTCTAACGCGAAGATCTTGAAACGCTCTACAACTTTTGTGAAGAAGTCGAACCCCGAAAACCATTCGAACTAGGAGAAAAGTGGGGGTTTTCATAAGTCCTGTTTGCTGTCTGGAACAGAAATCCGAAAATTTTACTGATCTTTAAACAGCGATAACTCTATCAATCATTGACTGTTTTGGGTGATTCTTAGGTCGAAATCGAAGCTCTCGACGCCTTCTACAACATTCGTGAAGAAACTTAGGCCTAAAACGACAGCAACTAGGAAGAAACAGGCCGTGAACAGAGGGACGTGATATGAACGAAAATTGAAAGGGTGTGATCCCTCTTTTCTTGTTTCTGTTTTTGCAGTGGACTAGGAGTAATATAGAGGGAGTAGTGGAGGAAGGTAGGAGAGTGAGATGTTATAGAGATTAGAGAGATGTATAGTTTAGGAAGAGTTTGAAGGGGAATAGGTAAGTGAAAAGATAGAGATAGAGGGAGAGATAGGTGGGGGATGGGTATCCAAATCCCATAAATTATGGGATGGTTACTAATATCTATTTTATAGATATACTAGCGAATGCCCGTGCCTGAAGGCACGGTTCAAACGATCAGCACATTTAAATAAATTATGGATTCGCATGCAATATATCAACTCCTACTCAATGAATCCAATTATGCGAAAAACAATAACCTAAGCATATTCATTGACCTGTTTAACTTGAATCAGCAAATAAAGATCAAACAATTTTCTAATCCCTTTTGCTAGAACTTTAGTACTTCTGTTTAAGAACAGAAAAATATAAATATAAATTGGTCAACCATATAAATCTAAATTGTCCACCCATTAGAGTAACACAACATGAAAATAAAACTTGAATTTCAGAGGTCCTAAAAGGAAAATGAAGTCTAAAACAGAATCATATATAGTAATGGTGCATCACGTGTACAATTTATTTCTCACTTTACCCCCTCCTTTTTCTACTTGAAACATTTAGTTCTTTGTACATAACTATTATCAAATGAAGAGGAAAACATTCAATTGATCTTTGGTTCTTTGGCATGGTGCGTATGGCATATATGTTCACAACTAATGAGTAACGACATAGTATCTCTTAGTCACCAACCAGCTAACCTTTTTGTCCTTTAATCGTCCAACAAATTTATTCTGTTAAACAAAGTAGCAACTTCCCGTACAGTGGAATGCAACCAAGGAAGAAAACATCTATATAATACGTGTGGTTGGAGTTGAGGTACGTATTAAACCTAGACTTACACAACCGTCCCATAATGATAAAATGGGTGTAGAGATCTATCCGATGCAATACACAAATGCAAAAAGGGATTAAGTGAATTTAAAAGATGTAAAAGCTAGCATAGAAGTCAATTATCTAAATAACAACATCTGCATGTAATAAAAACAAAACCCATGATATAATCAATACTCTTAACAAAGGAACCCAAAAATTAAGTACCTTGAGTACATTAGGAACCCAAAGTTAACAGAACTACATCAAAGAAGATTTCTTTTATCAGTGACAACAACTTTTACACCTGTGATCCTTGCTTCGCCTTTCCAAATGAAAGCATGCTTCGACTGAGCTTTAAGCACTGCAACAAATTTTGTCGGTAACACTTACATTAACTCAAAGCCAGAGTATGTCAACATTAACAGCTAAAGCCATACTAATATCATTTAAAAATAAAAAAAAGAAGTTAGAAGAGCAACTTACCTAAAGGGATCTCTGATTATATCAACACAATTTCATAAGAATAGGACTAATATCATTTAAAAAAAAAAAAAGAAGTTAGAAGAGCAACTTAACCAAAGGGATCTCTGATTATACCAACACAATTTCATAAGAATAGGAGCTTTGCAAGAAAGATTGGTGGTGGAATGCGGATCATCCGCCAAAAGCACTTCCACTCTTTCCATGTTACCCCTACAATGGTAGAATCAACGCAGATTGTTAGAGTGCTAGAAAATGTGAACCTCTTGCAACTCCAGAATAATTATCACGCATGGGGAAAACACCCTAATCAACATCTACAAATTAACACCCAAGCCTCACTTTAAAATCTCAAGACAAAAGCTAAAAGGTAAGGGAGATGCCTACTTGTCTTGAGTTGATTCACTTAACCGATTTAAAATTCACTAACCCATATTAGTTAAAAAAAATGAGAAAATGAATTAAAGTTATAGATTATAGCAAGAATCGAATTGCTGAAACATTTTTTTCCCTTACCTGACTTTGTCTCGGATTGAATTTTGGTTCTCGGTTTGTACGGAAGTTTGAAACTTGCAACATTTTCGAAAGAGGAAAAAAACAAAGTACCTAGCTCTATTCAATAGCTAAAATGCACAGGTCTATTATATTCAAATTAACATTAACCGTATAAGCTCCAACCCTCAATATCAAATTCCGTGCTTTGTAATTTTCGGGCATTGTAAAATACACGAACATATTACCCATAAACTACTTATGGAGATTTGGCCATTACGAACTAATGGGAACAAAGCTATACTAATGCAATACAAAAGTAGACCATCTTTTTTTTTTCTCCGAAAATTGCAAAATGATAATATTAGAATTATCTATCAAATTGACTTAGACTTATCTATCAAAATTTAATCAAGCAAAGAGTCAGCGAGTTTGATGTACTGTTCAACTTTTCATTGGATTTCCCTTTCCCCTCTCCCCGTTTCTAATAAAATTTTGCCTATAAAAAAAAAGTCAGCGAATTTATGTTGGTATGAATGTGTGTGTGAGAGAAAGAAAAAGGGAGAACTCACCTTCAAAATCAGAGTCAATTTGAACACAAACCTGTAAATACAATAAAGTTTGATAAGATTAAAAAAAATCCACAAAATCTTTCTATTTAGGATTTTCAACACACCTATTGGCATTTCTCCATGGCTTCCCCCATAACACATCACAATTTCTCTATTGGTTCTTCCATCGGATTTTCCAAAGGGATTTTTTTTACCTTCGATTGGCACCTTGAATCGAATAGGGTTGCTTTTGAACAGGTAACACATTGCTTGAGAGAGAGAGTGTGTGTTTCATGTTTGGGAAATGGTTTTATTACCTTTTTTGAGTTCCAACCTTTGATAAGTTTACCATAATGGTATTTGAGTCAGCAGAAGATTTGGAAAAAATGAGTTTATTCGGAAATAAAAGGTATAATCAAAACGTATGCCTTCTAGCTAGCCAAAATATAGATCTTTCCCGTGATTTTGGAAAAATAGAAGGTATGATTGTACCAACCTTTCCAAATATATCATTTAAATCTTTCCTGTCATTTCGAAAAATTAGAGGTGTGATAAATATTTGTACAATCATTTCCAAATATACCGATCCTATGGTAAAAAATATACGCATTTGAAAACTCCCCTCCCATATTATATTGATGATATCGAATATTGATTCCTTCTATATATAGATGGGTTCAGATTTTCATTCCTTTTATTCCTTTAATTCTGATTCATCTAATTCTATATCAGGGAAACATTTAATACTAAAAAAGGAATATAGAATGGAGGGTGGAGATTTATGCAGAAGGAGGGGACAAATCTGGATCGTTGGTTGTCTTTTGGATTCAAACACAGCTCTGTTTTATTATATAGATAGACACACTTATACATAGTTACAAGCTAATTAATAATGTATATGCTAAACTAATTTTAAATACCAAAAATTAATCTAGGTTCTAGTCTAATCAAATTAAACTTTTAAATAATTAATCAATTACTATAGACTATTTGATTAAAAATAATTTCTTTATTCGAAAAAAAAATAGGGCAAAAATCCGGGTCGTTATAATTTCTCTCAGACGGTTAAAAAAATAAAAAGAATCAAAAAAGAATAGCTCAAAATATACAAACAGCTCATAAAACAACAAGTATAAATGTATCATATGATGAAATTTAGACATAAACAAATTGTATATGTGTATTTTTGAGATATATACAAGTGGGCAGAGAGAGGGCCGGGTTGAGTTTGCCTTCACAAATATTTACTCCATATTTTTATTCAATCACATGTCGGTCTCAACTCGAAGATGTTGGCTCTACCCGTTTCGCAATCGCAATCCATCGTTATGCCGGCCGGGGGTTCTCTTTGATCAGTCCCAAAAAGTTTTTGTTTTTTTGTTTTGTTTTGTCGTCCCAAAAAGATTAACCAACAAAAATTAGGTTATTTTATGTTGAGATATTAAAACAAGTCATCGGTGTTTGAATTTGCTTCACTTGCAAAATTCAGCAGCATCGACGTACATGCATCAAATCGACGCATTTTTGTCTAACACATTGCCTGCCCAAAACACCAGAGTTAATTCACGTGTATGGATCCGAGAGAAGATGCTGCTCGACAGAAAATAATGGGACGGAGTATCGCGTTGCATGTCTAGTTAAGCGAGGGAGAGAAATCTTCGTATTTTTTCAAAAGAGAAAGTGAATGTTCAAATATCGGACATTTCTTGGTTTATCAAATGGGTGATCTATGGGAACTAACTGGGGCTAGTTCAATTGGTCAAGATTCTTGCATCTCACTAAGAGATCAAAAGTTCGAGTCTCCCTACCTGCGTGTGAGTATTTTTCTCTTCCATGGCTTTTCCTTTTTTTTTCTTTGTTTCTACCCTATAATGGACTTATTTCTTGTATCGGTTGAGTTATTTGGCTTGGTTGTCTTGTGGACTCTCACGATTGATGTAGTGTCCCGGGTTTGTACTCTGTACTTCATAAATGATGTAAAAAGATCTCTTCTATTGATTGAAAAAAAAAAAAGAGTGATCTTGGGGTTGTGAAAAATACATGACCCATGCATAACAAAGTTAGGACCATCTTAAAACGAAAATTTCTTGCCAGAAATTAATAGAGACGAGCTAAAATTCGAAAGGGAAATGTTTAGATTGATTGGGAAAGCACTCGAAAGGGAAAACTACAATGTTCAATAAAAGCCTCTATTTACAAGAAAGAGAATAAATTCTTTACACCGTCGGTGTAAACATTTGTTTCCTCCAAATTAATTGTATTGCGCCACGTGTTAAAATAGTGGTCCTAATTAATAAATATGGCGACATGGCGCAATGCAATTAATTTGGAGGAAACAAATGTTTACACCGACGGTGTAAAGAATTTATTATCTAGGAGAAAAACTATTTCACGGAGATTTCTGTGAATAATGATTTACGGAGGTGAATCACAAACTGTTCTCCGCAAATTTTTTATTAAAATCCAAATTGTCCAATGCTGAAATAGATAATTGAGATCAAGCGGCTCGATAAACTACCTATTTATATCGGCTCCGTGAATAAGCCATACTCTTCCATTGGAATGGAGCGTATTGGAGTAGTATGATGTGGCCATTAATTAAATTCAAAACTCGTTAATTAAGTGTTTGAATTTGCTTCACTTCCACGCAAAAATTTCAACTGCATGCATGCATCAACGTCATAACACGAAAAATGATGCATTTTTGTCAACACAATGATTTCTCATCACCACAGCACGTGTACCGGTCGAGCAGAAGTTGTTGTCTAAAAGAAAATGATTGTTTATCATACCATGTCCGTGCTCATAGAGAATTCAGATCCGATTAGCAGATCCCGACTAATTAATCTCTGTGAACCAATCACACCGTCGACCACAAGGAATGAGGCATTTACATAGAGCTAGAGCAAAGCCCATGTGAACTGAGTCACTGACCGATGATAGCACGTGAAGAAGCTTCGGACCTGAGGCCTAAGGCCATCCACAGTGGCATAATCAAAAGTAAATTATTTTTAAAGTTAATAATATTTGGGTAAAAGATAGCTCACAATGGTATAATCAAACTTAACAATATTCTTAGAAATAATCAAATTTTGGGCTTTGGATAACCAAAACTAGCAACATTTTTCAATAATCGAAATTTGTGGATCTCACACCACATAAGTTAACTGGTTCTAAAATTTATATACACGCGTGTTTCAAATGATATTTTCTTCTTATTTTCTTTGCCTGCTCTATATCTCATTTTCTTCAGCCACGAACTCTTTCTTTTTCTTTCCCTCCAAAAGTAAAGCTCATATCTTTCAATCATTTACAATTCAACTCATTGTCGCCGGATTAAGGTATTTCACTTTTTTTCCCGTTTTTATTTTATTCTTTTTCGTTCCTCTCATTGTGGTAGATTACATGAAGAACCTTGCATTCTTATGCAAATTCAAGAACACATTTGTTTTTTTCTTTTTTTTGAGTACATGATTTTTTTTCCAAATTCATAATATGAGGAAAGGAAGTCAATAATTTTTTCTCCAAAATTAAGGGAGAAAATCGATATATTTTTGCCAAAAAAAAAAACGTAATGGAGGGAAGTGATCAATGGTGGAAAACATTTGTCGCCGCATTAAGGTATTTCACTTTTTTTTTCCATTTTTATTTTATTCTTTTTTCGTTCCTCTCCTTGTGGTTGAGTACATAAAGAACCTTACATTTTTTTACAAATTCAAGAACACATCTATTTTTTTTTTTTAGTACATGATTTTTTTTCCAAATTCATAATATTAAGGAAGGAAGTCACCAATATTTTTTCCAAAATTAAAGGAGAAAATCGATATATTTTTGTCAAAAAAAAAAAAAATGTAATGGAGGGAAGTGATCAATGGTGCAAAACACAAGGGGAGAGAGAGTGAAATTGTAGTGTATCCCTTATTTTAGTTATGGACTAGAAGTGACCATTGTAAACCTCAACATTGTTAAGCGTAGCAACCTTTTAAATGGATAATCAAAAGCTAATGTGTCAACTTTTGGTTATCCATTTTTTATTATGCCACTGTGGATGACCGAAGAGAGTAAATTCAACCCTAACTATCGTTTTCAACCATGCACGTGGCCGGCCAATCCGGCCCCAATAGAAAATTATGGCAAACAATCTCTCGCACGCTATCAAGTTGACGGAGGGAGAGAGATCTTCATATTTTTCGAACGAAAGCGAATGTTCAAATAAAAATTGGACATTTTTGGAAAGGGATGATCTATGGTTGTGAAAGTGTACACATATACTAAGGATTGTCCTAAGTCTAATTTCTTGCCAAAGATAGAGACGAGCTAAAATTCGAAATGGAAATGTTTAGATTTGAAAAAGCATGAATATGCGCACATGTGAGCTCTCCGATGCCTTTTTTCCCGATGTAGTAATAACGATCTACTATAATGAATGTGTGTCAATGTACGTGTTTGCAGGAGGGAGTTAAGGTCAGGGGCGTCACGTGGCCCCACAAGGCTAGGGCCGTAGACGAGATGAGTCGAGTTTTGTCGAGCTCGAGCTCGGCTCGAATCTTAACGAACTGAGCTCTTAGCGAGCCGAGCTGAGTTATTTACTAATCGTACCGAGCCGAGCTCGTGAGCTACTTGGTTTATTTATAACCCTACCCACAACAACAACAATATAGAACCCATGCAATTTCCAAATCATTGGACGTATTTGGGGGTGGAATTGAAGACAGGCCTAATCTTTAGCAGAAAATCACTGAAACAGATAGATAAATAATGTGTGAATGGGGTTTAGCCAAATGGAAGCTACAATGTGGTCACAAGGAGCAAAATGTCATTGCCAAATTCCACAAAGATTTTTAGCAGCAGTCCGTTGGTCCCAACGAAATGGGTGTTTTTTTTCTTCTTCTTGTTTTTTGTGTGACGGTTCGTGGGTCTTCAAAACAATAGGATCTTTTTAATTAAAAGTGACTCTTTTTCTAGTATCTGATTAGTCTTTTTTGGTCCATGTCAAAAAAAAAACAAAATAGTCTTTTTTGGCTGGTGGGGTGGGCCAATGGCAGGTGTGACACTGAGAACCATACCAACCTGTTAATCATTAGTGAGTCTGTAATATTACAAAGTTTTTTTTTTATTTGTCCGGACCAGCTTACTTGCACTTCGAGATTAATCTTGGCACACAATCTCACAGCCAACTTGCGGGGAGCCTAATTAAAGCGAGAACAAATCTTCATATCGACTAACTTTAAAGGAGTTAATAACACCTGAAAGATTTTGAGCTTAAACCTTTATAGAAAGCAAACCCCTACGTCTCAGTCTTAAACATTGACTAGTGGGCCAATCCTTCTCGGTTAATCTATATTCCGAAGTTTTTGACATAATATGAAGAGAATGGGAATGGCCTAGACATGACACAAAATTAACACTTAAAACAATATTGGATTAATTATGCCAAATAAAAGTGGTTTTCTTCCAAAAAAAATAAAATAAAAGTGGTTTGGGATTTTCTTTCTTAACTGAAATTTATGAAGTTGATTTGAGAAAGATAAAACACGTTTTCAGAAGTTTGTTAATCACTGTGTAAGTCCCATATATCGTATATAGCTTAAAGCAAGGTCGGTTCAACGTATTTGGAGGTCCTAAGCGAAATCTGGGGGTGGGGCACTATATATTTTTAGAATTAAACAACAACATTACTAATGTTTATCATATAAGTATTTTGGTCTATGTTGAGCACGTTAAATTCTTTGGTTCCAGTGGTTTAATTGGTTGCCTTGTACCCTCGTTGACCTACTAGGTTCGCATCATAGCAGCAACAATTGCGTCGCTTGAGTTTTTTTGTTTTTTTTTTTGTTTTTGGCGAAAAGACACTTAAAAAGAAAGTATTTTGCTAGGATTCAAACTTATAACATTCATTAAGGTATGAAATCATCTTACCATCGAACCAACAAAGGTACTTGTTTTACACTTCAAACAAATAATATATATACCTATTTAAGATGGAAGCCCTATTTTGGGCTCAAAATTTCTAGGCCTCAGGCCGCAGCCTCTTAGCCTTGCCCTAGGGTCAGGCTTGGCTTTAAGGTTGATTTGTTGAAGGGTGGTTTTTACAAGATTCTCTCCAGTCCCACATAGGCTGAACGGTTCTATTGATCGAGGCCCCTTTCTGAGACCTTCCCAAGTTCACTCCTAGCAATTATAAATGAATGATCGAAATCATTCATGTCTTAAAAATCGTTGAGAAATTCAACTACGTCAATAACTAGTTAATCAAATGTAATTATACAATTTTTATATAAGGGAGCACAGTGTCGGACCCAAGTGGGCAGAGTGTGAAGTCTTCTGGTTGGTCACCCACAAAGAAGCAAAGACTTGTGACCCAGTTATGTGCGGTGTTTGCTGCTACAAGACACAACTATGTTTCCAACAAGTGCAATAAAAGAAAATTTGATTTTTCACACCCCAAAAAAATAAAAATTAATTTTGTAAATGCCCGAAGGCCGTCAGACTAGACCGCCAAATCTTTGGGGGAAAATTGGTGCTTGCAAAGGAAAATCAAAGGGTGATGACAAATGGGCACCTATGATTTCACATGCAAAAGGAATCTTTTCGCTTAATAAACAATTACGTTAAGTGGATCTGATGTAGAATACGTCGATGCTTAATTCTATGATCAGCTGGATCAAGTAGCTTTGAAAGTCTAAGCGGTGTTTAATTTCAGATTACCTAATTTGACAAAATTCGGACGAACTCGGAATAGGCCCAAACTTGGCGGGCTGACTTATTTTCGCACTTCGGTTAATACTCATCAACCCTAAGTTGATAATCGATGGTTCTTTTCGGCCTAATTCCTTTGTTTAGGCCTTCAATTTCATTATTTTGCCGTTTTAGGAAAGATTTGTTTCGTTAATGACTCTTAGACCGTAATTCTTTTCAAGTTGATTCTTTTTTGGAAAGACTAGCTTGTTGGGAAAATGACGGTCAAAGACGTGTTTCGATAATTAATACCCGCCAAAGATATGCTGAGAACATTTGTTAATGCTGAAAATATCCTTGGCGGGTATTAATTATCAAAACACGTCTTGAGCCGTCACTTTCTCTTTTACTTTCCCTTTTTCAGTTTTAGAAAAAGCCCCAAATTCTAAAACTTTTTATTTTTTCAAGTTTATTTTTAGGGTTTCTAGGATTTCGGCCTATATAAGCAGGGCCGGCCTCGGGGTAAGCCCAACAAGCCCCCGGGCTTGGGCAACCCCCCACCCCGGGGCAACCCCCAAAAAACAAAAAAAAAAACACCCCGCGAGTATGTAATAAATTTTTAATTTGGCCCCATAATTGCAAGTAGTGTCTTTGTCCCAGTGGAAATGATACATCTTTCCATAAAAGCTGAGCAGGTTCGAGTCTCAACGACGGCAAGTCCCCACTTTGGAATTTTTTATCCGCCCAGCTCCCCCTATTCTTTTTTTGGTCAACGAGCTATAGAACATCTTTCTTTTTATTTTTTTTCCTTACGCCCCATATAGACCTACTATTACTTCTTTTCCTTTTATTTTTTCATGTACCCTCTGCTATTAAAAGTTAAAGGGTATAATTATTTTGTAAATAAACTTTGTTGTAATATATTTTCTTTTGTTTTGATCAAACTATTTTACTTTTATGTTTCTTTTGATTACAATAATTGATATAGACGTTAAAATGTCTACATTGGTAAATATTACTCGCTTAATTTTAACCTTATATAGTAGGGTTTTTTTTGTTGCTAAAAATGATTTGTAAATGCAGTTGCTTCGGCAAAGAGCGATTTTTCTTAGCTGAAGACTTGAAATCACATAAAAATTTACCTTCGGACTACTATGTCGCACGAGAGATTAAGTGGATTGACTATGATCTTAATTGAAAATGAGTACATCATTAAGCTAAAGTACAATAACTTAATTGAAGATTTTACTTCAAGAAATGCAAGAAGAAGTTGTTTACTTTAAATTAGATTGTGGTAATCATTAAACAATAAAACCAAAGTTACATTTTTATTTTTATTTTTTGATGCAATTCAAGCTAAAATCACAATGTAACATTGATTTTTTTTTTACTTAGTTTTTTATTTTTTTATGACTTAATAGTATGTGGGCAACCAAGCTTGAAGTCGGGCTTGGACAATCCAAACATCGGGGTTGGCCCTGTATATAAGGGTTTGTAACTTAGAGTTTATGCAGCTTTTTGATTAATAATATTGCAGAGATTCTTTCATTCTTTCTTGTGCGCAAGATTTGCTCGTTGCGACAGGTTGTTTATCTTGTTTGAACTAGTACACTAACAAGTCTCTCTCGTAAATTCCGCTGCGTCAGGATCTCTCACCAGTAGACAGTGAGACTGGCACAGGATTAATTAATCGGCTCATGGAATTAGATATGGTCAAGTTACGAAAGAAATACCAACTCTATTGAAACAAAAACATTCACGGAAACAAAAAATAAAACAGGAATCGTAATCGGAACTTAAATGACACTTCGAATTTAGGACACAGAAAAATAAAGGTAGGGTTTTACTAGTTTTTTTCTGATAGCAATATTTAAATTGTGCTTTCATAATTTTGAAGGTTTTCCGACTTTTTGATGCTTATTATGTAAAGGTAGGCACATGAAAGTTTACGGGACGAAGGAGATCGGACCCTATAGTAATGGTCCAAAAGCAAAGGTGGTAGTAATTAACTACAGATATTTATTTCTCAAGTCTGCCTCCATAACACGTACAGTTTATTTCAACCATGTCCCTCTCTCAGCCCGATTCATGCTTTTTTGAAATTCAATCGATAGAGTTTGTAACGTAATCGCGACCGCTAATCGGGAGAGTAAGGAGTTAATACGGAGAATTGCGAAGGCTCAATTTTGTTGCAATATGTGGACAAAGAGAGTATGCTATCTCAAAAAAAATACTAAAAAAGAAGAAGAAGGAAAACCATCCTGGTGGTCACTCCAAGTATTTATTTTTCGAGTTTGCTTTCACATACATTTATGTTTTAATTCAATCGTGGAGGTCTCAGCTCGAAGATGTTGGCTCTAGACCCGTTTTGCAATTGATCGATCGCTATGCCATAATGTGGTCGCTGGAAGAATTTCGATAGCATTTTTTAGGATAGTGTCCGGAAGAATTTCGATAGCATTTTTCAGGATAGGGTAACGCTATCTTGAAATTTAGTTACACTTCTGCACAATATTTCAACTAGCACTTCTGCATCAATTGGGAAATGATGAGTACATATTAGATGTAGTTATCTACGATTCATCGGTAGCAAAAGGAAAACAAAATTTTCCTATCTCAGAGGTAAAGGGGTTCTCTTTGATCAGTCCCTAAAAGATTAACAAAAAAAGAATTAGTACTCATGGAGGGTTATTATGTTGCGATATTGAAACAAGTCATCGGTGTTTGAATTTGCTTCAGTACTTGCAAAATTCAGCAGCATCGACATCAAATCGATGCATTTTTGTCAACACATTGGGTGCTCAAAACAGCGGCCACGCGTGTACGGATCCGAGAGAAGATGCTGTGCGACAGAAAACGATGGGACGGAGTATCGCGTTGCATGTCAAGTTAAGAGAGGGAGAGAGATCTTCGTATTTTCTCAAAAGAAAGCGGAACGAACTTTAGGACCATCCTTAAGCTAAAATTTCTTGCCAGAAATAATAGAGAGGAGCTAAGAATTCGAAAGGGAAATGTTTAGATTGATTGGGAAAGCATTCGAAAGGGAAAACTACTTGGCGACAACGTTGTTCAATAAAAGCCTATTTCCATTAGGAGAAAAACTATTTTATGGAGTTTTCTGCGAATAGCGGTTAACGGAGGTGAATCGGGACCGTTCAAAGTGTATTGGACGGTCCGGATCTTAATAAAACTTTTCCTAGTTAAACTCTTCCTCGAAAAAGTTTCATAAAAATATAGATCGTCAAATACCGAAATGAGTAGTTGAAATTCAAGCGGCTCCGTAAATTAGCTCTTTACACATCAACGGTTCCGTGAATAAGCCATACTCTTCCATTAGAATGGAGCGTATTGGAGTACTATTATGTGGCCATTAATTAAATTCAAGTCGATAATTAAGTGTTTGAATTTGCTTCACTTCCACGCAAAAATTTCAACTGCATGCATGCATCAAAGTCGTAGCATGAAAATGATGCATTTTTGTCAACACAATGATTTTCTCATCACCACAGTACGTGTACGGGTCGAGCAGCAGAAGTTGTCTAAAAGAAAATGATTGTTTATCACAACGTGCCGCCCGTGCTCATAGAGGATCTAGATCCGATTAGCAGATCTCGACTAATTAATCTTTGTGAACCAATCACACCGTCGACCACAAGGAAGGAGGCATTTACATAAAGCAAGTGCAAAGTCCATGTGAACTGATCGATGATAGCACCTATTGAAGCTTCGGACTTGAGACCTAAGAGCAAGTAAATTTGGCCCTAACTATCGTTTTCAACCTGCATGTACGTGGCCGGCCAGCCCAGCCCCAATAGAAAATTATGGCAAACAATCTCTCGCACGCTATCAGGTTGACGGAGGGGGAGAGATCTTCATGTTTTTCAAAGGAAAGCGATTGTTCAAATAAAAATTGGACATTTTTGGAAAGGGGTGATCTATGAAGTGTACACATATACTAAGGATTGTCCTAAATCTAATCTCTTGCCGAAAATAGAGACGAGCTAAAATTCGAAATGGAAATGTTTTAGATTTGAAAAAGCATGCATATGCATGTGAGCTCTCCTAGATGCCATTTTTCCCGTTGTAGTAACGATCTTGTAGCAGGCCGAAATAACGGCTCTTCATCTATGCCGAGCACGTGACCGAACCTTCCGCGGGGGACTCGTTTGGGCCCGAACCATGATGTGGGTTCGGCAATTACCGGTGTTTAATTGGCAGAAGCTCCACTAATGTCTGGTGGAATCGCGGATTGGACACGCCGACCCTTTTGATGGTCGGACATCGTGTTCAGCTATGGAGGGACGTTAGGACCTTGCTGTCGGCTCACCCACGTGGGAACAACCGCCTTAGCCATGCTGATGACTGTGACATCATCCGAGCAGTTATATATTCGGACAAAGATAAGGGCACGTGAAGGCGCCAATTCAGTCCCTTAGCTATTACAAAAAACTCTAATCTGACGATTGAGTGACAGCAGCCGACGCGTGCTGTGCACATGTGCAATCTTGGAGGACAAGTAAAGGAGAGTTCTATAAATATTCCAAGGATGCTAGATGGATGAACCATCCCGCTTGGAGCCCCTACAGATCTACAATGAATGTGTGTCAGTGTGTTTGCAGGGGCGGAGGGAGTTAAGGCTAGGGGCATCACGTGAGTCTATAATATTCCAAAGTTTTTTTTTATTTAAAAGTGATACCAACCAGTTAATCATTAGTGAGTCTACAATATTCCAAACTTTTTTTTTATTTATCCGGACCAGCTTACGCACACTTCAAAACTAATCTTGGCGCCCAATCTCACAACCCACTTGCGGGGATCTTAATTAAAGCAAGAACAAAGTTCTATATAGACAGGCTTTAAAGGAATTAATTGATAACACCCGAAAAACTTCGAACTGAGACTTTTGTAGAAAGCAAACCCTTATATCTCCGTCTCAAACATTGACTAGCAGGCCAATCCTTCTCGGTTAATCTATAAGTTTTCGACATAATATGGAGAGAATGGGAATGGCCTAGACATGACACAAAATTAACACTTGAGACAATATTGGATTAATTATGCCAAATAAAAGTGGTTTTCTTCCAAAATAAAAATAAAAAATGAAAGTGGTTTAGGATTTTCTTTCTTAACTGAAATTTATGAAGTTGATTTGAGAAAGATAAAACACGTTTTCAAAAGTTTGTTAATCACTGTGTAAGTCCCATATATGGTATATAGCTTTAAGCAATGTCGGTCCAAGGTCCAAAGTATTTAGAGGTCCTAAGTGAAATTTGGGGGTAGAACTCTACATATTTAGAATTAAACAACAACAATACAATTGTTTATCATATAAGTATTTTGGTCTATGTTGAGCATGTTAAATTCTTTGGTTCCAATGGCTTAATTGGTTGCCATATACCCCCTTGACCTACTAGGTTCGAATCATAGCAGTTACAATAGCGAAGCATGAGTGTTTTTTTTTTTTTTGGCAAAAAGACACTTAGGCTCAGTTTGTTTGGGCGTAAAAAAAATTTCGGCAAAATATTTTACCTATTTTCTGGTGTTTGATTGTGTTAAAAATGAGAAAAATATTTTACATGTAAAACATTTTCCATTAATTAGATGAAAATGACTTACCCTGAAATTTTCCATAAGTTATTTTCCGAATGAACCAGCTGCCTTCTACTGCAGTTTTCACTGTTCACTTTCCTCGATCTCCAGTCCTGACCAATATTCAATTCCAATATTCTCATATCTCTCCACCGTTTAAGCCTCACCCTCTCTCTCTCTACACTATTTTGTCGATTTCTAATAATATTTTCCAAGTGCCAATCAAACACCGGAAAATAATAGTTTGAAATTTGTTTACTGAAAAAACATTTTACATGAAAGACATTTTACATCGAAACAAACGGAGACTTAAAAAGAAAGTATTTTGCCAGGATTCAAACTTAGGACATTCATTAAGGTATGGAATCGTCTTACCATCGAACCAACAAAAGCACTTGTTTTACACTACGGACAAATAATATATATACCTAGTCAAGATAGGGGCCCTATTTTGGGCCCAAAATTTGCAGGCCGCGGCCTCTAGCCTTGCCCTAGGGCCAGGCCTGACTTTAAGGTTGATTCGTTGAAGGGTGGTTTTTACAAGATCCATTTCTATCTCATATAGGCTAAACGGTTCTATTGAGACCCCTTTCTGAGACCTTTCCAAGTTCACTCCCAGCAATTATGAATGATCGAAATCATTCATGTCTTGGAAATAGTTGAGAAATTCAACTACGTCAATAACTAGTTAATCAAATGTAATTATACATTTTTTTAATTAAGGGAGCAGAGTGTTGGACCGAACTAAGGTGGGCAGAGTGTGAAGTCTTTAGAACAATATTCGTTTTGCGATTTTGGTTAATGAGTGAAAAGAGATAGATAGAAAAATGAGAGTAATAATTAAAAGAAAATTTATTGAATACCGTGCGCAGAAAAAGAATTCTAACTTCAAAATCCCAAAATGAACATGGTACTCTTAGCGTCTACGTGTTAGTTCCGCCATGGGAGGCCTCCATTGTGGTTTTGGACATCCGGAAGCTGATCTTGGAGATGGAATTTGTAACAGCCCGAAAATTTTAATTAATAATAATAACATTTAATTAGTGTTATTAATAAGGAAATTAATTTTTTTTTAAGATAAATACAAATAAGAATTTTCCTATTATAATTATCCTATTATAATTAACTTATTATAATTTCTTTTAATTGCATGCATGCATTATTCCGAATTTCCTTCCATCTCTCCCTCTCCTACTCAACCTCTACTTCCTCCCTAACCCTATTTTTCGTCCATATTCGGCCAAGAGTTTGAATCCCATTAAAACACAATTTTATCACCCTTCTTTAAAAATTTTCCTTTATATATACCTCATTATTCCGACCCTAGGGCATACCACGAAATTTTTCACGCCCCACCAGTCCAGAAAGAGAGAGGAATCGGAGAAAAACTGAACTCCAATCCATGGAGTTCTAGTGAGAGAAAGAAAGAGAGAGAAAAGTGGGTTTTATAGCCACGACATACCGAGACCCAAATTGACCACTCCAAACACTTTCCTCAACCCCAAGCACCCCCAAGCATCGTTCAATTCGAGCCCAAGGTCCCCCGATCGCCAAAACCGAAGTTGTCTTTTCCAAAGTTTCAAAATTCGTTTTAAAATCAATTCGGCCCGAACCAAGGTAGTATAATCCCTTCCAAACACTCCTCTAAGTATATTAAGTGTTTTTATGCGTAACCCTATGCCCTAAATGGACCCATGCATCAAAACCGTGACGAAAAACCAAAAAAATCGAACCTGGACCGTACCTTGCGGCCGCAACCTGCGGATCGCAAGAACCAGTCGCCGAGTTCGCGGCAGAGCTCCCAGCCGCAAGGTCAAACCGGTCCAACCTTGCGGTTTTACTTGTTTCGTTTCGAATCGACTTTTCGACCTTCCGAACATCGTTTTCGACCCCCGAACTATTTTTCCTAGACTTTTCACATTCCAAAGATCATTACTTGTTAAGATCATATTTGTTTTATTTGATTATCTATTTATTAAATTATTTGTTCGTTATCTATCAAAGTTTACAAACGAAAAATATTTGCGACCTTTCAAATAATATTTTTAACACCCAAACTATTTTTCCTTGATTCCTCACACCTCAAAGATGTTATCTTGTTAATTGCATATTTATTTTTTTTATTTACCATTTATCATTATTTTTACAGTGTTTTCAATTAAAAATTCTTTACGACCTTATAAACGTTATTATAAATGCCCGAATAATTTTATTTCGACTCTCTATATTCTGGAAATGAAATTTTATTAACAGTAGCATATTTTAAATTTATAAACTATTTATTATCTATTTACTTCACTTTCGGCCACTTTATTTAAACGTCTTTATTTAAATTAATCCCGTGACCTTCCGAACCCAACTTTTGACACTCAACTGGTTGCATAGGACCTGTAGGACTCTTATTAAGGTCATGATAAATTTTTTAATATTTTTATCTAATTAATGTATTTAATTAGTTTTGAATTAATCTATTACCTTAGAATTAATTAATAAGAGCCCAGAAACTTTTCCTTTTTAATTTCTTTTAAATATCTTACTTTATTATTGACAGTGTGACCATACAAGATTAAGGGCAACGGCCCGTCCATAATAAGTTGCGTGATTACATTGTTTATTAATTGTTTTAATTATTATTGATTTGTTGTATATTGCATCGATACTTGATTTGAATGCTAGATTGGACCCTAAAGACATGGGATGGTGTTGCGAAATAGAACTCATCTAGACGATGCTAGATAATGGATAAATTGGAAAGTTTTTTAGATTGCCTGCAGGCGGGATTTTGAGATGTGATGAGTTGGATGTGATGGTTTGAAACTGGCAAAGTAAGCCCAGTGTTGATTGATGAATGATGATTGGCAAAGTAAGCCCAATGATGAATGATGTATTGATACTGGCAAAGTAAGCCCAGTGATGATTGAGAAGTGGTATATAAGATAAGCGAACCCTAGTTATGATTCGGGCATGATAAGCTTTCTTTTGTTGTAATGAGAGGGATACACGCTAGGTACATAACTGAAGTGCAATCCGCGACAACAAAAGAAAGTGAGCTCATGGGACAGGGCATAGCTAGCGGTTGGGGAGGAAAGATCCCGCGGAGGAGATCTTAGATTACACGACAAGTTAATGGATAGTAATAACTGATTATATGGAACAAACTCTGTGTTACTTTTTCGCACCATTATTATCCTGTTGCATGCTAACTGTAAAGTAAGAAGGGTAGTTGGGTTGGATTATACTTCGGGGTGAACTTGTTCACTCAGGTACGGATTGTCTGGTTTCCGTGCCAGATTTTGCAGATAATCAAGAAGAGACACCAAATCCTGAAGGTGAACAGTTTTATGCTGAAGAGAACCCAGAGGTGGGAGCTGAGCCAGAATATGCTTGGGATCCGTATCAAACTTAGAAGATGGCTCTGTTATTTTGTTTAGTTTATTTTCACAAAGACTATTTTCAGTATTTCTACGATAATTTATAATAGACGAAACTTTAGGGTATTATCCGGTTTGGATTTTGAATTTTAATTCAATAAATTTTTAGAAATCAGTATTTAAAACCTCCGATTTTATTTTCAAAAATCGGGGCGTTACAGAATTGCACATAATCTGGTCTCCCCGGGAAGGAAACAAAGCGGCCCACTGGTTAGCCTCCTTATTTTATTTTTGGATTTTGTTAATATATGCCCCTAAGGCACATGTTAAGGTACTTGTTTAGGGCTTTAGAAAGTAAATGGTATTTTTGTCTCATCGAACAAGTTTCTCGCTTTGCCTAATATTATAATTACTATCACTATGTCCTATACTAGTGGGGTTAGTTGGCTTCATTACTGCCCTCCCTTCAGTTTTTTTCCCTCTATTTTTTTTTTTTTTTGGTAAATGTTTTTTTCCTCTATAATTCTTTGTCCTTTCAACTTTCCTCCTAATCTTTTCAACTCTCACGGGCAATTGCATACTTGCAGCGAGAAACTATTTTATTGTGTTTGATTTTTATTATTGGATGAATAAATAAATATCGTACTTAATTCATTAATTCTATGATAAGTAAGTAAAGATAGCAATTTTTTAACACTTCGCCGCTGTATTTTTCACTACCAATTCTAATAACAACTTAACCTAATTTCCTTCTTTTGAGATTTTTTTCGAACTGAGTTTCTTCGAGAATGGATCTCTTTTTTATTCAGCGTATTTGAGTCCCTTCAATGATCCTCCACTTTATTGACAAGCCTATTCTCATGGTGAGTTCACACTTATTTTGGGTATTCTCGTCATTCTTTTTGAATTTTTGCTGAATTTACGTTTTATTTTTTAGATCAATCATTCGTCTCGAGATGAGTCTGAAAAGTAAAAAATTATGACAAAAAACAAAAAAGGTTCACTATAAAAGATGAAAAAATACAAAATAATTGGTATTTTTTTTGCCTAAAATGTCGTCCTATATAAAAATTTTCAACTTCGGTCCAAACATTGAGAACAATGATTTTAATTCAAAAATAACGATGAAAATCTAAACAAAAATTACAAAATATAAGTTTTAATAAAAAAATTACAAAAAATAAGTTTTCATCGATCTTTTGTATCTTGATAATTAAGAAGGGGAAAATGAAAAAAAAAAAAAACAATTGTTCCCACGCGCAGGTGTTGGGGCTATTGTTGTCTAATGAATTATAGAGGGAAAAAAACATTTACCAAAAAAAAAAATAGAGGGAAAAAAACTGAAGAGAGGGCAGTAGAAAGTAAAGGGTATTTTTGTCTCATCGAACAAGCTTCTTACTTTGCCCAATATTACAATTACTGTCACTATTTCCTATACTAGTGGGTTAGTGGGGTTAGTTGGCTTCATTTATAGAGCCGTAACAAGTGCCTAAACATGTGCCTTAGGGGCACATATTAACAAAACTTTTTTTTTTCCCGCATTTGTTAGTTTTGCGCTAAACTTTTATGCATTATTGGTTCATCTCGATGAGAGGAAGCGAAAAAGTAAAAAAATTATGACTTCTAGACAAGTATTTTTTAAAATATTCAAGAAAAAGCTCAAAAGCCCAAAAAGTTAGCTTTTTCGATATTTCTTGGATATTTCCAAAAATATTTGAGTAAAAGTTATAATTTTTTACTTTTTTACGATTCCTCTTGTCGAGACGAATCAATAATATATAAAAGTTTAACGTAATATTAACAAACACGAAAAAAATTAAATAAGGTCAAACTCAAAAGTTGTAGTAATTAAAAACTTTTTGGTTATTGAAAATGCCATAATTTGTTTGTTCTGCACGCAGTTCCATCTGACAATCAAAAAATGTTGAAGTCCTCTTTCTTTCTTTCTCTCTCTCTCTCTCTCGATCTCTCGACAAAATGAAAGTCCAAGAATGATACCCAGTCACATGACTCACATTCGCCAAAGAGTATTGCCCCGTTACAGCACACCACTATCTGTAAGGGGAATCTCGCCGCAACTATATCAGGACCGAAGCTCATATCCCACTACGCGTGAGTAGAGTTAGGAGTACGTCTAACCCAACAAGGGACCACGAGAACTCGAACAGCGAATTTAGTCCTTGCAGTGCAACAACGCGACCGCTCCTTGTTGGCAGCGCGAAAAGTTTCAAAATATTCTTCTTTGGTCCCCCCCAGGGGTCAAAATGCAATAAATAAGTCTTCTGGAAGGTCCCCCACAAAGAATCAAAGACTTGTGACCCAGTTATGTGTGGCCGTGTGGGGTTTGCTGCTACAAGACACAAGAAGTACGTTTCCGACATGTGCAATAAAAGAAAATTTGATTTTTCACCCCCCCAAAAAAAAGTTAATTTTGTAAATGCCCCAAGGCCGTCAGACTAGACCGCCAAGTTGCTTGCAAATGAAAATCAATGGGTGATGGCAGTTTGATTTATATAAGTCAAGGAATCAGACGTCTCAAGCAGACGTGTGCACAAATGGGCATCTATGATTTCACATGCAAAAGGAGTTGGGGCGAGTTTGGACCAATTTTTCGGAATCTGTTTGACACGGATCTTTTTATTTACATGGTTCGGGTCAAAATTTTAGATCAATTTTTTTTTTCTTGTTGTCTCGGAGAGATAGGAATCCGAAAATTATAATATATAGACCAGATGTTAAAAAAAGTTAATCTAAGATGACGAAAAAGAAGAAGGAATTTGACTTTCTGGGTGCTTTGCGTTTTATATATGAATTTTATCAATTTTGATCTATGTTTCTCTATTTTTCCCAATTTCTCTTGTCGAAAAAGAAACATATATTGTAAGAATTTGACATAAATCTCGTAAAGATTAAAAGGGAAAAACTTTAAAAATTGTTAAGGAATTTTTTTAAATACTCCCTCCGCCCGGATTTAATTGTTTTTTTTGGGAGTTCGTGCTATTTTTCAATTGATTATATTTTGTAATGTACAAATATTTTATATAATTTTGAAAACGTTGTCTTATAGAGCTAATTAAGATCTATCTAACACAAGATCCATATTGAATATAAAATTCAATATCAATTTAAAAATATAACTAATTTTTTATCCAGTTAAAATTACCGATGAACTATTAAATCCGGACGGAGGGAGTAGTTATTGTCAAATTCATTCCCCCTTCGAAAAGGTCGTCCAAACCCACCATCGAGAAGGAAAGCAAGTTGAAGGCAATTGGCAAGTCAGTCAATTAGAAGTCATGCACGTCGATGTGTCCTATTTCACAGGCCAAAAATCAATGATGGGAAATGCTCCTGTTGTCGCTCCTTCTCTCTATGATTCTATCTCAAAAAATTATTCGATGTTTATGAGGCATCGGTACCAGGCCTCTTCTTAATCATACGTTTTTGTGAGTCCCGAGACTAGTTAAGTATGAGGACCTTGCAATTACAATGTATGGTGGAGAGAGGCTTGGGCGCCGCCATATAATGCCCCAAGGCATTGAATCATGTAACCGTAAAATAATGCTACCAATTTGGCAATTATGCTATTAAGCCAAACACTTTTCATGAACGCTAAGGACTTACTTTTGTGAGTGTTTGTAATTATGCGAGTAAGATCTCGAGTCCAAATTCCGTCCTCCATAACGCTCTCCGCAGATTTACTTGTGAGCCATATGTACATAAATCCAAAACGATGACTTGAAATTTTCATATTTTAAATCTCACAGTCGATCGAAAACACATCATGCAAAATGCATGCCAACTTGATTGGGCATCAATATGCACTTGAACAAAATATGCCTTGTTTGATAAAAGGGACAATTTGAGTTTTTTTTGTTGTCTATTATTTCAAATAAATACGTACAATTTGAACGTGTAACTTATAAATATCCAATCTATCTATTTTTTTTGTAAGAATATATTACTCTATAATATTTGCAAGATTAACAATTTAGATCATTTTTTTGGACTCGAGACAGAGCCCACAAGTGCGTGTGAGCATGGAATATTATGAAAAGATTAAGATCTGAACTTCATTCTAGGGTGGTGCATGGCATCTCTACATACTCCTCGATCCATGCCGCCATAATGTATCCACCCTCCGGTTAGGCGAAAACTTAAGCGACGTGATTTGTTAAGGGGTCCAAACTTATGGTACAATCACGTACGCGATCTCGATCAGTTTGCGGTTAGTGGAATCGGTTGCAAATTTAAAAAAAAAAAAAAAAAACACAGTAACTTGGTCACACATCCTATTTTGTTGCAACACATTGTTCATTTGGAGCAATGCATGCCATGAACTATTTGCTCTGGAACCCGTACAAATTAAGAAGAGCAATTATTCAATGATCCTGGAACATGACCATATGACTACTGCCACACCATGACCTCTAAGTTCTAACCACCACACTTTTTGATGGGTTCCATTGATTTATTCATGGATCTAATGCGATTGTGTTGTAGTTACTAGTTAAGTGTCTTTGGACAACACGTGTGTGTGTATATATACATATATATATATATATATATGTGTGTGTGTGTGTGTGTGTGTGTGTGCGTGTGTGTGTGTGGCAATGACCCACAAGCACCTAATAATCTTTCCAAAAAAAAAAAAAAGGTGTGAAACTGTGTGATCGGAAGTGATTCTTGACAATTTTTCGAAAATCTTTCTAAAATCCTAATAATGATCTTTCTAAAATCTCGATTGCGAAACTGATTCTTGACAATTTTTCAAAGCAAAAATAATTTTTTAAAAAAGAAATTTGACAAAGTGTGTAGAAAATCGGTAACTTTAATTATGAGGTGCCTAGGGCCTACTTTTGAATTTTTGTGGGGTCAAACAGGCAAACAGGCTTCAGAAAAGAACAAGGGCATAACAAAGTGGGACGGAGGGAGTATGTGGATCGATGATGGAGGTTAATGAAAATTTAGTGGAACCCAATTGCTTCTGACTCCCTCCCGCTCATACTAGCACATTGTTCATTTGGAGCAATGCATGCCATGAACTATTTGCTCCGGAACTCGTACAAATTAAGAAGAGCGATTATTCAGTGATCCTGGAACATGACCATATGACCATGACCTCTAAGTTCTAACCACCACACTTTTTGATGGGTTCTATTGATTTATTCATGGATCTAACGCGATTGTATGGTAGTTACTTGTTAAGTGTCTTTGGACAACACCTACATATGTGGCAATGACCCGCAAGTACCTAATAATCTTTCCAAAAAAAAAAAAAGGTGTGAAACTGTGATTGGCAGTGATTCTTGACAATTTTTCGAAAATCTTTCTAAAATCCTAATAATCTTCCTAATATCTCGATCGCGAAACTGACTCTTGACAATTTTTCAAAGCAAAAATAATTTTTTAAAAAGAAATTTGACAAAGTGTGTTGAGAAGAATGGTAACTTTATGAGGTGACAAGGGCCTACTTTTTTTTTTTTTTGAATTTTTGTGGGGTCAAATAGTCAAAATAGGCTTGAAAAAAGCATAAAGGCATAAAAAAGTGGGACGGATGGAGTATATGAATCGATGATGGAGGTTAATAAAAATTTAGTGGAACCCATTTGCTTCTGACTCCCTTCTGCTCATACTAGCTTTGTTCAGGAATCAGGAACCGGTGTAGTTGTTTAGCCTAGCCTATTGTGTTCTTCAAACAAAAAATCCGCATTAGTCATTTTGTAGAGCTCATCAAGTACATCAATCCTATAGTTAAAAAAAGTCGAGTGGAGATGGCGTACCCAATGACCATTTTATAGTCGTCATGGAAAAAATGAATGACAAGTTTGATTTTGGATGTACGGTTCAATATTGTTTTTATAAACACATTTGATTGGAAATTAGTACTTCTTTTATCTCATAAAGTTGGTCTCTTACGAAATTACATGCAATTTTTGAACTTAAAAATAGATTATTTACTGGAATAATTTTTCAAATTTTTTGCATTGTTCAAAATATCTCATCCAGATTTATTAAACAAGATCCATAATTCACAAAAAATTATTTTGTTAAGTACATTAATTTCAAACTAGCCGCAATATTAATTAATTAATTATTATAAATATACGATTGACATCAACGGTCCAAGTCAGTTTTCCAAACTGATTCGTAGGTTGAAATAACGGCCGGGAATCCCTCGTGCAATTTTTTTTTTATTTATAATATAAAAAAAGGTCTTTCTATAAAAGACAGTCACACTCACATGTTTTCTAATACTAATCCTAGTAATATGACTTTTCATTTGAAAATTAAAAATGTGATGTCCCACGTTGGAAACATTTGGAAAGAGTGTTATGTATAAACGATTGCGATTGAGCAACTACTGTATAACCTAAGGTTAATCTTTTGCGCCGCGTGGTTAGGCTAAGGGTAAGCAGATCAGGTGACGAGAGTCATTACAGGTGATATCAGAACTTGCACCAACGGGAAGTGTTGGGTGGGTCCCGCTAGGAGATCGTGCTTCGGTGCAATTGGTGAGCCCAATAAGTGATCAGGAGCTTGAAATGCTTGTCGTGCTTGGGCGGGTCCCATATGAGACGAGTTTGACGTGCTTAAGTGGGCACTTGTCCCACATCGCTGTGTGGTGGAAGGTATTGGACCATGGGGCGCAATGAGAACGTTGCGATTCTAAGTGGGGAAGATTGTGATGTCCCACATTGGAAACATTTGGAAAGAATGAGTTATGTATAATCTATTGCGAGCAACTACTGTATAATTTGAGGCTAAACTTTTGAGCTACTTGGTCAAGTTAAGAGTAAGCAGGTCAGCTGACGAAGGTCGTTATAAAAAATCTCTTAACTGCACAACTAAATTCAGTTGTGCTTTGCAAACATTTTATTTTATTTTTGGTTGGCTAGGCTTGCGAACTTAGGATCAAGATATAAATAATTAATTTTTGGAGGACTATTCGTAAATAATATTCTAGTGGGGTATATATCCACTATGATAGAGATATCATACAGGGTTTTTGTTGATCAGGTTCTTGATTGGTTCCTTTTTTAAAAAAAAAAAAATTTGGCTTATTTTAGCGAATAATTGTATATTGAAATAAAAACGTTAAATGAGCCAAGCTTCAAAAATGTATATTGAATTCTACTCGTTAATTGTATATTGAATTCTACTCGTTTGGGTTTACCGACCTCTCGCAAGACGAGCCCAAGCTTCAAAAATGTTAAATGAGCCAAACTAGGGTCTGGATGCAACTCGATTCGGTTAGTCAAACTCCAAAACAAGCCTAATTTCAGCCAAATCCGAATATTGATAATTTTAAATGAGCCGAACTCGAGCTAGTTGATTCGGTTCGTTTGCACCCCAACATACATGCAATATGATGGAAACCCTTAGCATTTTCAAAAGAGAGATGCTACATACACTACCATTCATCCACTACATTTTTTATACGGCTCACCCCGGCTCCCAAAAAAATACAGAAAAATGTCCATAAATTTTAGAATAATACTTTATGGGGCCTGTAAAAAATCAGCTCCAAAGAATATCGGTAAGTATTATTTCTTGATTTGTAGGGACGAAATTGTTTAACTGCACCGTTTCGCCCCTACGAATCAAGAAATAATATTTACCGATATTTGTTGGAGCTGATTTTTTACAGGGCCCCATAATATATTATTTTAAAATTTATGAATATTTTTATGTATTTTTTTGGGATACAGGATGAGCCCTACAAAACATGTAGTGGATGATGTAGTGGTTTGGATCTTTGAGCTAAGTTGTATCCTCCTCGATGTTCCCCTTCGAGATTTATAAAATCGTTCGTTTTGCCGAGCAAAAAAAAAAAATATAGTGTACCTAGACTTATTGTTTTCAAAAACACAAAAACGTAATAACGAAACTAAAGGGTGACATCACTGATTTGGAAATTAAGACACAGAAACGTAATAACGAAACTAAAGGGTGACATCATCGATTTGGAAATTAAGGGAAATTACGTACAACACGAAAGCGAGATATATATATATATATATATATATATATATATATATATATATCTAGAGAGAGAGAGAGAGAGAGAGAGAGAATAAACATAGAAAAAGGCTAATTGCATGTTGAAACATAAAATCTGTGATTACCGCTCAATAGTCACCGCTCTTTCTCCACTGTATGCAATTTCACCGTTCAAAACGCTTTTTAATTTGGACAGTTCTAATTTTAAAAAACTCTTCCTTTTGAAAACTCCGGATCAGAGTTTTTTTTTTAAAATCCCGACCATTGATTACCGAGACGGACAGTGAGATATTGAGTGGTGAATGTTGAAACGGGTCAAATAAAATGGTGGGCGCAGCACCGTTGTGAAAAGAAACATATCAAGCGATCAAACACTTGTACTAAACCGTACAACAATGTGTGGTAGAAAAAGTTGTCGGTACTCCGTGACCATGGAATAATTTTTCGGTATCTAGAAACGTCTTTCCGAGTGTAAGCCCTCATCTCCATTCAGTAAATTATTTACCAATCTTGAAGCACCGCCACGTGAACTCTTCTCCACCACACATTTCTACAGGGGTCTATACCATACACTTTGTACTGTATCCAACAGGAATGTGTGGTGGATAGTGTAGGCGCACCACGTGGCGGTACCCCAAAACCACCAAATTATTTTTCCATCCCCCCATCTCTTATGCAATTTTTTTGACAAGACTATTAAACGGGCTAAAAGTGGAATTAAACTGGAATTCATAACCCTGAGGTATTTTTTTTTTTTTTCCCGGTTTCTCGGAAATCACATTACCCCTGAGATTGGCTCCCAAGGGATTGAAAATGATTAATAAGTTCACTGAACTTTGTTTTTTCTCTCTCTTCGTTTTTCTTCGCAAAGAAACTTCACTGGGAAGTAATAAAATTGAAAATTAAACCCCCAAATGAAAGTTCCAATGACTAGTTGCTACGACAAAATCTCTGGAGAACAAACAACTCTACGGATTCGAAACTTCTGATCAAGTACGGTTGTCAATTCATTTGAGGTGATCAGTCTATTAGAATCTTTGCCCCGGTTAAAAGGGCTCCTCGCAAGTGGATGCAAGACGGATCAACGAGACCCGCTAGAATTAGTGGAGATGCGCATCTAGCCGCAGGCCAGGACATACACATTGAGTTATCCCAGAAAAAAAAAAAAAAAAACTGGAACGATATAGGAGCGTGCTCTTAAAGTCTGACAGGAGTTTGAAACTTTCCATGTTTTCGCTCATTTCTGCAAGAATAATATACCATCTAGAGGTTTCTATCCACTTTTAATTTTCTGGTTTGTTGTGGGTGGCCGGCCGCCGGTCAACAAGAAAAGAATGTTTTTGGCTGATTCTGAAACATAAAAGTCTAATAAAAGGTGAGGAAAAGAAAAAAGAAAAAAGGGTACAAACAAAGAAGCAAGCTGAAAGCCTATAAGTTATCATTGTGTTTGGAGAATAACAAGAGCTTATAATGAATCAAAAGGAACATTATTTGCTCCACAGTTACAAATTCATAAATTCTATTGGGTTTTGTTTTTGAAATAACCTTTTGTATTAACAAATAAGGAATTGATTTTCACACTCCCTTTTTTTATATTCACACTTTCTTTTTTATGTTTTAGCAAAAAAAAATGCATACACTTTTAACACTAAAAAACAATAAAAGAAGTGTGAATATCAAAAAAGGAAATGTGAAAATCAATTACCTAACAAATATGACATAAAACAATGTGTTCGTGAAAACAAAATTAGGTTAAATTTATTGTTATTTTTTTTGCGTGTGTGCAGTCGATTCTGAAATGAACATTAATCGATTAATTCTAAAATAACTTACACATCCATTCACACACCCACACTCACAACAAGGGTGGGGCCCACACACTAGGTGTGTAGTGTGTGCGGGCTTCACCCTTGTTGTGAGTGTGGGTGTGTGAATGAGAAAAATGCTACTTGCACAACCGGGAAGTGCTTGTTTTAAGCAGTTTTTAATTGAACCGTTCATTAAATCTAAGCTAAAAATTGCTCAGATCAAGCTCTTTTTGTTCTTTTTTTTTTGCTAATTTCTCGCGGGTACCCTTAAAATCATGTTCTGATCACATTGAGCGGCTCGGATCATCAAAATTTGATGAAAAACTATGAGGTGATTTTTTAGGTGTCTATATAGTTGTACATTGAACCGCCCCGAATAGACATACAAGTTTTTATGTGGAACCCATAATGGCCCTAGAGAGCTGCTACTCCCCCCCCCTCCCCGGCCCCACCTCCCTTTCCCGAAATTACCACCCCCCCCCCCCCCCCCCCCCCCCTCTCTCTCTCTCTCTCTCCCTCTCTCTCTCTCTCTTCCTTTCTTTCTTTCCTTCCTTCCTTCTTTTCAGTTTCTTCTTTCTTTCTTTTTTTTTCCTTTTCTTTCCAGTTTAATTTTTTTTTTCATTTTATTTCATTTTCTTTCTTTCTAGTTTGAATTTTTTTTCTCTTTAATAATAGATTGAGTCTAATTCTAGGCTTTGTAAAGTAATTGAGAAAAAAAAGTGTTTCAATTGATCATATTTATACGACTGTTTTATTTTTCTTTTTTTTGTTCTTTATAGATTAAAAAATATAGTTACGAAAATAAGTGTTTCAATTTTCAATCCATTTGAACCAGTGCAAAGATGTTATTTTTCTGATCATTTCATCCTAAATGGTCGTAATAAATTTTTGGCTCCAAGGCCTTTCAATGAACACTCTAACCCTAAGAGAGTCCTAAAACTAAATAATGAGTCTTAGAGTGCTCGTTGAAAAGCCGTAAAGCAAAAAGTTCATTAAGATTACAATTAGTGTTCGGGAACTAATTACGAAATGTATTTTGCAAACGACATACTAATCCAAAATACAAATGTTATATTTAGGATTACTTTTTTTTAACTATAGTACAATTTAATAAATTTGTTAACCATTATTTAGCATAAATCCTCTTAACTGATTTAGTAGTATGTTGCTTCAAATCACGTCTCTACTCCATAGGATTGCAAATGGCTGGTTTCTATTTTTTTTATAACTAAAACGGAAAAGTTTTAGGGGCTTCATAAGGGCTACTGTGTCAATGAAGGCAGCAGAGCCCCCGGGTCCCCCTACTTTTTAATTTAATTTTTTATTTACTTATACCTCATTTATTTAATTTCTATAAATACACCCTTTGTATATTTAAAAATATAATTGAAGAATTAATTAAGTGCTTTAATTTTCAATTCAGTTAAATCAGAACACGGATCGTTTTTTTTTATTATTTTATTTTAAATGGTCATAATGAATTTTTTGGTTTAAAGCCTTTCAACAAATACCCTAAGACTCATTATTTAGTTTCAAAACTCTTTTAGGATGTCCATTGAAAGGCCTTGGAGTCAAAAATTTATTAGGACCATTTAGGATGAAATGATCAGAAAAATAACAACTTTGCATCGGTTCAAACGGATTGAAAATTGAAACACTTATTTTAGTAACTATATTTTTTAATCTATAAAGGACAAAAAAATAAAAATAAAACAGTCGGATAAACATGATCAATTGAAACACTTTTTTTTCTCTCAATTACTTTACAAAGCTTAGAATTAGACTTGAACCTATTATTAAAGAGAAAAAAAAATTCAAACTGAAAAGAAAGAAAAGGAAAAAAAATGAAAAAAAAAACGAAATTGAAAAAAAAACGAAAAAAAAAAAACCGAAACTGAAAAGAAGAAAAAAAAAAAGAAGAAGAAGAAGAAACAAACGGTAAAAAAAAAAAAGAAAGAAAAGAGAGAGAGAGAGAGAGAGAGAGAAAGGCGGAGGTATAATGGGAAAAGGGAGGTGGGGCCGGGGGGTGTGTGTCAGGGGGGGATTAGCAATTTACTGCATAAAATCAGTGTCACTTTGTCCAACCAGGGGGCATGTTGGGCAGCAGGTGTACATGTAGCACGGTGTCATCGAAAAGTTTCAAAATATTCTTCTTTGGTCCCCCCCCAAGGGTCAAAACGCAATAGATAAGTCTTCTGGATGGTCACCCGCCACAAAGAAGCAATGACTTGTGACACCCAGTTACGTGTGGTGTAATTTGCTGCTACAAGACTCGTAATCGGAACTTAAATGACACTTCGAATTTAGGACACAGAAAAATAAAGGTAGGGTTTTAATAGTAGTTTTTTCTCGCATTGATAGCAACATTAATTAATTGTGCGGCTTTCATAATTTTAAAGGTTTTCCGACTTTTTGATGCTTATTATCTACGGAGATGATGATCAAGATAGTGACTAAAATATGTAGAAAAATTGGCTGTTGCTTTTTCTGAAAGGACATTTTAATTCTATCAAGGGGGCTAGGGAATTGGATTTAACCTATGAGAATTACGGAGGAGTTCCAATAACAAAGGATGTATTACCTCCGTCCAAAAATATTTGTCCGGTCTGCAAAACGAGGACTCAAAACTAATGCATTTCTTTGAAGAAAAAATTCAAACTTTTTTCATAAATTAAAAGAACTCATCGATATCTAGTGAATTGCTTAAAAAATTTAATTTTTCTTGCAAAAATTGTATTATTTTTACGTCATCGTTTTGCAGACCGGACAAATACTATGAGGATCTTCTGTGCCGAGGGGTTTTAATTTCCGGCCGTTGGATTTAAAGAAAACACACACACACACACACACACACACACACACACACTTCAATGGCCGAAAAACCAATCGCCACAGAGGTACATGGAAGTTTTCGGGACGAAGGAGATCGGACCCCATAGTAATGGTCCAAAAGCCAAGGTGGTGGTAATTAACTGCAGAATTTGTTTCTCAAGTCTGCCTCCACAAACACGTACATTTTATTTCAACCATGTCCCTCTCTCAACACGAATCATGCTTTTTTGAAATTCAATCGATAGAACTTGTAACTTGTAAAGAGAGTATGCTATCTCAAAAAAAATAAAAAAGAAGAAGAAGAAAAACCATCCTGGTGGTCACTCCAAGTATTTATTTTTCGAGTTTGCCTTCACATACATTTATGTTTTAATTCAATCGTGGAGGTCTCAGCTCGAAGATGTTGGCTCTAGACCCGTTTTGCAATTGATCAATCGTTATGCCATAATGTGGTCGCTGGAAGAATTTCGATAGCATTTTTTAGGATAGTGTCTGGAAGAATTTCGATAGTATTTTTTAGGATAGGTAACGCGATCTTGAAATTTAGTCACACTTGTGCACAATATTTCAACTACTTCTGCATCAATTGGGAAATGATGAGTATATATTAGATTTAGTTATCTACGATTCATCGGTAGCAAAAGGAAAACAAAATTTTCCTATCTCGAAGGTAGAGGGGGTTCTCTTTGATCAGCCCCAAAAAGTTTTTGTTTTTTTGTTGTTTTTTGTAAATTAGTCCCAAAAAGATTAACCAACAAAAATTAGTACTTTTATGACATACTCATGGAGGGATATTATGTTGAGATATTAAAACAAGTCATCAGTGTTTGAATTTGCTTCACTTGCAATATTCAGCAGCATCGACATCAAATCGATGCATTTTTGTCAATGTGAATTTAGCAGCATCGACATCAAATCGATGCATTTTGGTCAACACATTTTGGTGCCCGAACAGTACCGGTCAGAGTTAATTCACGTGTGTACGGATCCAAGAGAAGATGCTGTGTGACGGAAAACGATGGGACAGAGTATCGAGTTGCATGTTAAGTTAAGAGAGGGAGAGAGATCTTCGTATTTTCTCAAAAGAAAGCGAAAGGAACTTTAGGACCATCCTAAAGCTAAAATTTCTTGCCAGAAATAATAGGGAGGAGCTAAGAATTCGAAAGGGAAATGTTTAGATTGATTGGGAAAGCATTCGAAAGGGAAAACTACTTGGTGGCAACGTTGTTCAATAAAAGCCTATTTCCATTAGGAGAAAAACTATTTTACGGAGCTTTTCATAAATAGTAGTTTACGGAGGTGAATCACGACAGTCACAAAGTGTATTGGACGGTCCGGATCTTAACGAAACTTTTTCGGGTTAAACTCTTCCGCGGAAAAGTTTTATTAAAATACAGACTGTCCAATGCCGAAACGAAAGGCTGAAATCCAAGCGGCTTCATAAATTAACTCTTTATATGCAGCAGCGGATCCATAAATAAGCCATACTCTTCCATTAGAATGGAGCGTATTGGAGTACTATTATGTGGCCATTAATTAAATTCAAGTCGTTAATTAAGTGTTTCAATTTGCTTCACTTCCACGCAAAAATTTCAACTGCATGCATGAAAATGATGCATTTTTGTCAACACCATGATTTATCATCACCACAGTACGTGTACAGGTCGAGCAGAAGTTGTTGTCTAAAAGAAAATGATTGTTTATCTCAACGTGTCCATGCTCATATAGAATCCAGATCTGATTAGCAAATCTCGACTAATTAATCTATGTGGATCAATCACACCGTTGATCACAAGCAAAGAGGCATTTATATAAAGCTAGTGCAAAGCCCATGTGAACTGACCAATGATATATAGCACAAAAGAAGCTTCAAACCTGAGACCTAAGAGAGAGTAAATTCAGCCCTAACTATCGTTTTCAATCATGCACGTGGCCGGCCAACCCAGCCCAATAGAAAATTATGGCAAACAATTTCTCGCTCGCTATTAGGTTGACAGAGGGAGAGAGATCTTCATATTTTTCAAACGAAAGTGAATGTTCAAATAAAAATTGGACATTTTTGGAAAGGGGTGATCTATGGTTGTGAAATTGTACACATAGTACTAAGGATTGTCCTAAATCTAATTTCTTGCAAAAAATAGAGACGAGCTAAAATTCGAAATGGAAATGTTCAGATTTGAAAAAGCATGCATGTGCATGTGAACTCTCCTCGATGCCATTTTTCCCGTTGTAGTAACGATCTTGTAGCAGGCCGAAATAACGGCTCTTCGTCTATGCCGAGAACACGACCAAACCTTCCGCGGGGGACTCGTTTGGGCCCGAACCATGACGTGGGGTTCAGCTCGGCAATTACCAGTGTTTGGCGAAAGCTCCACTGATGTCGGGTGGAATCACCGATCAGGCACGCCGACCCTTTGACGGTTGGACATCATGTTCAGCTATGAAGGGATGTTAGGACCTTGCTGTCAGCTCACCTACGTGGGAACAACCGCCTTAGCCATGATGACGACTATGACATCATCCGAGAGCGGTTACATATTGGGATAAGGATAATGGCACGTGAAGGCGTCAGCTCACCCCCTTAGCTGTTACAAAACCCTAATCTGATGATGGGGTGATCTGACGAAGGGGTGATGTCAGCCGACGCATGCTGTGCACATATGCAATCTTCGAGGAAAAGTAAAGAAGAGCTCTATAAATATCCCTTGATAGCAACCCTAGAGAGGTAGATGATCTCCCACACGCAAACCCTATTCCTTTGCTTTCCTCTCTACACTATTTATCCTTGCACCAGAGGCCATTCAGGAAATCTTTCGGTATGATCTGCAGTCGTGTTCTCTGGTGCAGGTTAGGTGAAAAAACCAGAGATCAAGCGGCCAACTGAGCCAAGGATGTTAGACGGACGAACCATCCCGATTGGAGTCCCCCGCATATCTATAATGAATATGTGTCAGTGTGTTTGCAGGGGCGGAAGGAGTTAAGGCCAGGGGCATCACGTGCCAAATGGAAGCAACAATGTGGTCACAAGGAGCAAAATGTCATGGCCAAATTCCACAAAGATTTTTAGCAGCAGTCCCTTGGTCCCAATGAAATGGGTGCCTTTTTTGTTCTTCTTTTTTTTTTGTGTGGCGGTTCGTGGCGTGGGCCAATGGCGGGTGTGACACTGAGAACCATACCAACCTGTTAATCATTAGTGAGTCTATAATATTCCAAAGTTTTTATTTATTTATTTATCCGGACCAATTTACGCACACCTCGAGACTAATCTTAGCTCTGATAGCATGAGAAAGAAATGAGAGGAAAATAATGTATTGTATTGAATTCAATAATAAACTATACAATGATGTCCCTATTTATACAAGATGAGGGAGCCTAATTATGGAAAGAAAATCGACCTAATTACAATCAAATCATAATTAATTACAATAATAAGAAATTGAGAGAATCATATAATATCATAATCATATCTGAATATGAATGATTACGATATCATATGTTTGATATTCTAACAATCTCAGTCTCAAACATTGACTAGCAGACCAATCCTTTTCGGTTAATCTATATTCCGAAGTTTTCGACATAATATGGAGAGAATGGGAATGGCCTAGACACGACACAAAATTAACACTTGAAACAATATTTGATTAATTATGCCAAATAAAAGTGGTTTTCTTCCAAAAAATAAAAAAATAAAGTGGTTTAGGATTTTCTTTCTTAACTGAAATTTATGAAGTTGATTTGAGAAAGATAAAACACATTAATTTCAGAAGTTTGTTAATCACTGTGTAAGTCCCATGTATCATATATAGCTTTAAGCAAGGCCGGTCCAAAGTATTTAGAGGTTCTAAGCGAAATCTGGGGATGGGGCCCTACTTATTTTAGAATTAAACAACAATAATACAATTGTTTATCATATAAGTATTTTGGTCTATGTTTTTTTTTTCTTGGCATATTTTGGTCCATGTTGAGCACGTTAAATTCTTTGGTTCCAATGGTTTAATTGGTTGCCTTGTACCCCCTTGACCTACTAGGTTTGAATCATAGCCGCTACAATAGCATAGCTTGAGTTTTTTTTTTTTTTTTGAGAAAAGACATTTAGGCTCCGTTTGTTTGGGCGTAAATGTTTTTCAGTAAATTTTTTTTTACCTATTTTCCGGTGTTTAGATGTGTAAAAAATGAGAAAAATATTTTCCATTAATTGGATGACAATGACTTACCCTTAAATTTTCCGTAAGTTATTTTCCGAAATGAACCAGTTGCCTTCTACTGCAATTTTCACTGTTCACTTTCCTCGATCGCCTGTCCTGACCTATGTTCGATCAATTCTAATATTCTCAGATCTCTCCACCATTTAAGCCCCACCCTCTCTCTCTCTACACTATTTTGTCGATTTCTGAAAATATTTTTCAAGTGCAAACCAAACACCGAAAAATAAAAGTTTGAAATTTGTTTACTGAAACAGCATTTTACATAAAAGATATTTTACATTGTAAAACATTTTCATCGAAACCAACAGAGCCTTAAAAAGAAAGTATTTTGCCAGGATTCAAACTTAGGACATTCATTAAGGTATGGAATCGTCTTACCATCGAACCAACAAAGCCACTTGTTTTACACTACGAACAAATAATATATATACCTAGTCAAGATGGGGGCCCTATTTTGGATCCAAAATTTGCAGGCCTCCGGCCGCGGCCACGGCCTCTAGCCTTGCCCTAGGGCCAGGCCTGGTTTTAAGGTTGATTTGTTGAAGGGTGGTTTATACGAGATCCATTTCTATCCCATATAGGCTGAATTGTTCTATTGAGGACCTTTCTGAGACTTTTCCAAGTTCACTCCCTTATGAATAATGAGACCTTCGCAAGTTCACTGGGACTTCCCAAGTTCACTCCCAGCAATTATGAATGATGAGACCTTCCCAAGTTCACTCTCAGCAATGATCGAAATCATTCATGTCTTAGAAATCGTTGAGAAATTCAACTACGTCAATAACTAGTTAATCAAATGTAATTATACATTTTTTGAATTACGGGAGTAGAGTGTAGGACCCAACTAAGGTGGGCAGAGTGTGAAGTCCTTTAGACCAATATTTGTTTTGTGATTTTGGTTAATGAGTGAAAAGAGATAAATAGAGAAATGAGAGTAATAATTAAAAGAAAATTTATTGAATACCATGCGCAGAAAAAGAATTCTAAATCTAAAATTCCAAAATGAATATGGTCTTAGTGTCTACGTGTTAGTTCCCCCATGGGAGGCCTCCATTGTGGTTTTGGACATCCGGAAGCTGATCTTGGAGATGGAATTGCACTTAATCTGGTCTCCCCAGGAAGGAAACAAAGCGGCCCACTAGTTAGCTTCCTTATTTTATTTTATTTCTCGCATTTGTTAGTTTTGCGTCAAATTTTTATGTATTATTGGTTCGTCTCGATGAGACGAAACGAAAAAGTAAAAAATTATGAATTTTACACAAGTATTTTTGAAAATATTAAAGAAAAAGCTGGCTTTTCCGATATTTCTTGGATATTTCCAAAAATGCTTGAGTAAAAGTCATAATTTTTTACTTTTTTTGATTCCTCTTGTCGAAACGAATTAATAATGTATAAAAAGTTGACGCAATACTAACAAATGTGAAAAAAATTGAATTAGGTCAAAATCAAAAGTTGTAAGTAGTAATTAAAAACTTTTTGATTAGCCGAAATGCCATAATTTGTTTGTTCTGCACTCAGTTCCGTCTAACAATCAAAAAAGGGTGTGAAGTCCTCTCTCTCTCTCTCTCGATCGATCGACAAAATGGAAGTCTACAAATGATAGCCAGTCACCTTCGCCAAGGAATATTGCCCCGTTATAGCACACCACTATCTGTAAGGAGAACCTCGCCGCAACTATATCAGGACCAAAGCTTATATCCCATCACGCATGAGTAAAGTTAGGAGTATGTCTAACCCAATAAGGGACCACGAGAATTCAAACGGGTAACGAATTTAGTCGCTTTCAGTGCAACAACGCGACCGCTCCTTGTTGGTAGTGCGAAAAGTTTCAAAATATTCTTCTTTGGTCCCCCCCAAGGGTCAAACTGCAATAAATAAGTCTTCTGGATGATCCCCCACAAAGAAGCAATGACTTGTGACCCAGTTATATGTGGTGTTTGCTGCTACAACACGCGAGCGCACACACACAACCCCCCCCCCCCCCCCCCCCCCCCCCCCCCCCCCCAAAAAAAAAAAAAAAGAAAAAGAAAAAGAAAAAAAACAGTTAATTTTGTAAATGCCCCGAGGCCGTCAGACTAGACCGCCAAATTGCTTGCAAATGAAAATCAAAGGGTGATGGCAGTTTGATTTATATAAGTCAAGGAATCAGAGGTCTCAATCAGACGTGTGTACAAATGGGCATCTATGATTTCACAAGCAAGGCGAGTTTGGACCAATTTTTCGGAATCTTTTGACACGGATCTTTTTATTTACATTGCTCGGGTCAAAATTTTAGATCAATTTTTTTTTTTTTTTGTCTCGGAGAGATAGGAATCCGAAAACTATACTCCCTCCGTCCCTTATTTATAGTCCGGTATTTTATTTTAGGCTGTCCCTTAATAAGTGTCCATTTTGTAAAGTTAGTGGATAAAAGTTGGTGAATTGTCTATTTTGTCCCTAAAAGTAGATTTCATTTTAAAAAGTAAGTGAGTAAAAGTGTAATGATGATGGGTAAGTAGGAAAAGTAGAGGAAAAAGTTGATGTGAAAGGTATAATGATGATGTCTTTTTAATAAGTTGGAATTACGAAACAGGACATTTAAAAAGGGACGGAGGGAGTAATATATAGACCAGATGTTAAAAAAAGTTAATATAAGATGACGAAAAAGACGCAGGAATTTGACTTTCTGGGTGCTTTGCGTTGTCTTATATATGAATTTTATCAATTTTGATCTATGTTTCTCTATTTTTTCCAATTTCTCTCGGCGAAAACGAGACATATATTGTAAGAATTTGACATAAATCTCGTAAAGATTAAAAGGGAAAAACTTTAAAAAGTAAATTGCTACTCTCCCCTGACACACACACACACACCCCGGCCCCGGCCCCGGCCCCACCTCCCTTTTTTCGGATTACCCCCGCCTCTCTCTCTCTCTCCCTTTTCTTTCTTTCTACCGTTTTGCTTCTTTTCTTCTTCTTTTTTTTCCTTTTCTTTTCCAGTTTTTTTTTTCATTTTATTTCCTTTTCTTTCTTTCCCGTTTGAATTTTTTTCTCTCTTTAATAATAGGTTCAAGTCTAATTCTAGGCTTTGTAAAGTAATTGAGAGAAAAAAAGTATTCCAATTGATCATGTTTAGGGTGCTCGTTGAAAGGACATAAAGCAAAAAATTCATTAAGATTACAATTAGTGTTCGGGAACTAATTACGAAATATATTTTGCAAACGACATACTAATCCAGAATACAAATGTTATATTTAGGATTACTTTTTTTTAACTATAGTAAAATTTTATAAATTTGTTAACCATTATTTAGCATAGATCCTCTTAACTGATTCAGTAATATGTTGCTTCAAATCACGTTTATACTCCATAGGATTACAAATGGCTGGTTTCTATTTTTTTTTAACTAAAACGGAAACGTTTTAGGGGCTACTGTGTCAATGGGGGCAGCAGAGCCCCCGGGTCCCCCATACTTTTTAATTTATTTTTTTATTTAATTACTTATATCTTATTTATTTAATTTCTATAAATACACCCTTTGTATATTTAAAAATATAATTCAAGAATTAAATGCTTTAATTCTCAATTCAATTAAATCAGAGCAAAGATCGTTTTTTTTATTATTTTATTTTAAATGGTCATAATGAATTTTTTGGTTTAAGGCATTTCAACAAACACCCTAAGACTCATTATTTAGTTTCAAAACACTCTTAGGGTATCCATTGAAAGGCCTTGGAGCCAAAAATTTATTATGACCATTTAGGATGAAATGATCAGAAAAATAACAACTTTGCACCGGTTCAAACGGATTGAAAATTGGAACACTTATTTTTGTAATTATATTTTTTAATCTATAAAGGACAAAAAAAGAAAAATAAAACAGTCAGATAAACATGATCAATTGAAACACTTTTTTTTCTCTCAATTACTTTACAAAGCCTAGAATTAGACTTGAACCTATTATTAAAGAGAGAAAAAAAAATTAACTGGAAAGAAAGAAAAGGAAATAAAATGAAAAAAAAACTGGAAAAGAAAAGGGAAAAAAGTAAAGAAAAGAAGCAAACTGTAGAAAGAATGAAGAGAGAGAGAGAGAGAGAGAGAGAGAGAGAGAGGCGGGGGTAATCCGGGAAAAGGGAGGTGGGGCCGGGGGGAGGGGTGTGTGTGTGTGTGCGCGTGTGCGTGCGTGTGTGTGTGAGTGGGGGCGGGGGGCGGGTCTCAATTGTTAAGAAAAATTGTTAAATACTTCTTCCGTCCGGATTTAATTGTCTTTTTTGGGAGTTCGTGCCATTTTTCAATCGATTATATCTTGTAATTTATAAATATTTTATGTAATTTTGAAAACATTGTCTTATAGAACTAATTAAGATCTATCAAACAATATCCATATTAGCTATAAAATTTATTACCAATTTAAAGATATAACTCATTTTTTATCCAATTAAAATTACTGATGAACTATTAAATCCGAACGGAGGGAGTAGTTATTGTCAAATTCATTCCCCTTTCGAAAAGGTAGTCCAAACCCACCATCGAGAAGGAAAGCAAGTTAAAGGCAATTGGCAAGTCAGTCAATTAGGCTCCGTTTCAGAACACCTTCTTAAAAAGTAAGTACTTATTTCATATTTTCAAACTCAAAAATAATATAAATGAAAACTTATTTTTCAATTTTTTTTTTCATCGTATAAAAGATCTCAATGAGATCTATTAAACAAGATCCATATTGATAGGAAAATTATTTACGTAAACACATAATTTTTGAGCTTGAAATTGCCTTCTTAAAAAATAAGTTCTTATTTCCGTTCCCGGAACGAGGCTTAGAAGTCATGCACGTCGATGTGTCCTATTTCACAGGCCAAAAATCAATGATGGGAAATGCTCCTGTTGTCGCTCCTTCTCTCTATGACTCTATCTCGGAAAATTATTTGATGTCCTTGAGGCATAGCTATCAGGCCACTCTTCAATCATACGTTTTTGTGAGGCCCAAGACTAGTTAAGTGTGAAGACTTTGCAACAATGTGTGGTGGGGAGAAGTTTGGGGTGCCACCACGTGGTATCCCAAGGCACTGAATCATGTAACCGTAAAACAATGCTACCAATTTGGCAATTATGCTATTAAGCCAAACACTTTTCATGAACACTCCTTGCTCATGTTTTTTTTTTTTTGACATGGTCTCCTTGGTTATGTGAGTGCGTGTAATTATGCGTGTAAGAACACGAGTCCAAATTCTGTCCTCCATAACGTTCTCCACAGATTCACTTGTGAGCCCTATGTACGTACTGAATTCAAAACGATGACCTGAAATTTTCATATTTTAAATCTCACAGTCGATCGAACACACATCTTGCAAAATGCATGCCAACTTGATTGGGCATCAATATGCACCTGAACAAAATATGCCTTGTTTGATAAATGGGACAATTTGTGTTTTCTGTGTTTTCCATTATTTCAAATAAATATGTACAATTTGAACATGTAACTTATAAATATCCGATCTATCTTCTTCTTCTTTTGTAAGAATATATTACGTTATAATATTTGCAAGATGAAAAATTTAGATCATTTTTTTGGACTCGGGACAGAGCCCGCAAGTGCTTGTGGGCATGGAATATTATGAAAAGATAAAGATCTGAACTTCATTCTAGCTAGGGTGGTGCATGGCATATCTCTACATACTCCTCCATCCATGCCGCCATAACGTATCTACCCTCCGGTTAGGCGAAAACTTAAGCGACGTGATTTGTTAAGGGGTCCAAACTTATGGTACAATCACGTACGCGATCTCGATCAGTTTGCGGTTAGCGGAATCGGTTGCAAATTTAAAAAAAAAAAAAAACAGTAACTTGGTCACACATCCTATTTTGTTGTAACACATTGTTCATTTGGAGCAATGCATGCCATGAACTATTTGCTCTGGAACCCGTACAAATTAAGAAGAGCAATTATTCAATGATCCTGAAACATGACCATATGACTACTGCCCGACCATGACCTCTAAGTTCTAACCATCACACTTTTTGATGGGTTCCATTGATTTATTCATGGATCTAATGCGATTGTGGGGTAGTTACTAGTTAAGTGTCTTTGGACAACACGTGTGTGTGTATATATATATATGTGGCAATGACCCACAAGCACCTAATAATCTTTCCAAAAAAAAAAAAAGGTGTGAAACTGTGTGATCGGAAGTGATTCTTGGCAATTTTTCGAAAATCTTTCTGAAATCCTAATAATGATCTTTCTAAAATCTCGATTGCGAAACTGATTCTTGACAATTTTTCAAAGAAAAAATATTTTTTTAAAAAAGAAATTTGACAAAGTGTGTAGAAAATTGGTAACTTTAATTATGAGGTGCCTAGGGCCTACTTTTGAATTTTTGTGGGGTCAAACAGGCAAACAGGCTTCAGAAAAGAACAAGGGCATAACAAAGTGGGACGGAGGGAGTATGTGGATCGATGATGGAGGTTAATGAAAATTTAGCGGAACCCAATTGCTTCTGACTCCCTCCCGCTCATACTAGCTTTGTTCGGGAACCAGGAACCGGTGTAGCTGTTTAGCCTAGCTTATTGTGTTCTTCAAACAAAAAATTCGGATTAGTCATTTTGTAGAGCTCATCAAGCACATCAATCCTATAGTAAAAAAAAGTCGAGTGGAGATTGCTTACCCAATGGCCATTTTATAGCCGTCTTGGAAAAAATGAATGACAAGTTTGATTTTCAATCCAGACTGTATGGTTCAATATTGTTTCTATAAACACATTTGATTGGAAATTAGTACTTATTTCGTCCCATAAAGTTGGTCTCCTATAAAATTACGTTCAATTTTTGACGTTAAAAATAATTTATTTACTGGAATAATTTTTCAAATTTTTTGCACCGTTCAAAATATCTCATCCAGATCTATTAAACAATGCCTTTCAAAAAAAAAAATCTATTAAACAAGATCTATAATTTTAAAAAAAATATTTCGATAAGTACATTAATTTCAAACTAGCCGCAATATTAATTAATTAATTATTATAAATATACGATTGACATCAACGGTCCAAGTCAGTTGTCCAACTGATTCGTAGGTTGAAAAAATACTCCAACAATTTTTTAACATTATTTCAAACTCGTAACGGCCGGGAAGTCCTCGTGCAATTTTTTTTTTACAGAAAGTCTACACACACATACAATCTGTGCACAGATTGTGCACAGATTTTGTTATGGAGCCCACCACGGGTCCCACACAGATCATCTGAACCATTCATTAAATGTAAAATATTTTTTCAAGGGTCCCCGTAAAAAATAATCTCAATCCGATACCTATAGATACTCGATCCAATCGTATAACTTTTCATTATCCGAAAATCTGAATGAAAAGTTAGATGGTTGGATGAAGCACATATAGGTATTGGATTGAGCTTATTTTTTACGGGGACTCTTGAAAAAATGTTTTACATTTAATGAACGGCTTGGATGATTTGTGTGGGACCCGTGGTGAGCCCCACAACAAAATCTGTGCACAATCAGTGCACAGAAATCTGTATGGATAGCACAGCTCTTTTTTTTATATAAAAAAAGGTCTTTCCATAAAAGACAGTCACACTCACATGTTTTCTAATACTAATCCTAGTAATATGACTTTTTCATTTGAAAATTAAAAATGTGATGTCCCACATTGGAAACGTTTGGAAAGAGAGTTATGTATAAACGATTGCGATCAAGCAGCTACTGTGTGACCTAAGGTTAATCTTTTGTGCCGCATGGTTAGGCTAAGAGTAAGCAGGTCAGGTACGCGACTGGTTACAGGTGGTATCAGAATTTGGACCAATGAGGTGTGGGGCGGGTCCCACTAGGAGATCGTGCTTCGATGTAATTGGTGAGCCCTATAAGTGATCAGGAGCTTAAGATGTTCGTCATGCTTGGACGAGTCCCACATGAGACGAGCTTGACATGCTTAAGTGAGCACTTGTCTCACATCGCTATGTGGTGGAAGGTATTGGACCATGGGCGCAACGAGAACGCTACGATTCTAAGTGGGGGAGATTGTGATGTCCCACATTGGAAACATTTGGAAAGAGTGAGTTATGTATAATCTATTGCGAGCAACTACTGTATAACTTGAGGCTAACCTTTTGCGCCACTTGATTAGGTTAAGAGTAAGCAAGTCAATTGACGAGGGTCGTTACGAAAAATCTCTTACCTGCACAACTAAATTCAGTCGTGCTTTGCAAACCCTTTTTTTTTGCTCAGTTAGGCTTGTGAACTTAGGATCAATATATAAATAATTAATTTTTGGAGGACTATTCGTAAATAATATTCTAGTGGGGTATATATGCACTATGATAGAGATATCATACAGGGTTTTTGTTGATCAGGTTCTTGATTGGTTTCTTTTTTATATAAAAAAAAAAAAAAAAATTGGCTTATTTTAGCGAATAATTGTATATTGAAATAAAAACTTATCAAACTCAATCTTAAATTCTACTCGTTTGAGTTTAACGACCTTTCAAAAGATGAGCCAGAGCTTCAAAAATGTTAAATGAGCCAAACTAGAGTTTGAATACAGCTCGATTAGGTTTGTCAAACCCCAAAACAAGCTTAAATTGAGCCAAACCCGAATATTGATAATTTTAAACGAGCCAAACTCGAGCTAGTCGATTCAGCTCGTTTGCACCCAACATGCACGCAATATGATGGAAACAAAAGATTCCTCAATCAGCTAGCCTTCCACCTAAAGGATTATACTTGCCCCTCCTTGGACGAAATTAGGAGGACACCCTTAGCAGTTTGAAAAACACAAAAACTAGTTAATAACGAAATTAAAGGGTGACATCACTGATTTGGAAATTAAGACAAAAACGTAATAACGAAACTAAAGGGTGACATCACTGATTTGGAAATTAAGACACAAAAACGTAATAACGAAACTAAAGGGTGACATCACTGATTTGGAAATTAAGGGAAATTGCGTACAACACGAAAGCGATATATAGGGGGTGTTCCAGGTAACCTTTCTTTTTTAAAATTTTTTTTTCTTCAATTTTCAAACTCAAATATAATGAAAATGAAAAATAATTTTTTGATTTTTCTTGCACCGTGTAAAAGATCTCAATGAAATCTATCAAACAAGATCCATATTGGTAGAAAAATTATTTGCGTTACATGATGATTTTTGGGCTTGAAATTACCTTCTTTTTTCCAAAACCTTCCTTTTGTTTAGTTGGAACACCACCATAGACTAAACATAGATAACTGCATGTTGAAAACGAAAACCTGTGATTACCGCTCAACAGTCACCGCACGCAATTTCATCATCCGAAACACTTTTTAATTTGGACGGTTCTAATTTTAAAAAACTCTTCCTTCTGAATACTCCGGATCAGAGTTTTTTTTTTTAAAATCCCGACCATTGATTACCGAGACGGACGATGAGATGTTGGGCAGTGAATGTTGAAACGGGTCAAATAAAATGGTGGGCGTAGCACCGTTGTGAAAAGGAATATATCAAGCGATCGAACACTTAGTACTAAACCCTACAAGAATATGTGGTGGAAAAAGTTGTCGGTGCTCCGAGACCATGGAATAATTTTTGGGTATCTAGAAACGTCCGAGTGTAAGCCCAGGATCATCTCCATTCAGTAAATTATTTACTAGTCTTAAGGCACCACCAAGTGAACCTTTCTCCACCACATATTTCGGTAGGGGTCTACACCATACACTTAGTATTGTATCCTACAGGAATGCGTGGTGGATAAGAGTGTAGGCGCACCACGTGGCGGGGCTCCAAACGACCAAATTATTTTTCCATCTCCCCATCTCTTGTGCATTTTTTTGACAAGACTATTAAACGGGCTAAAAAAGTGCAATTAAACTGGAATTCATAACCCTGAGTTTTTTTTTTCCCCCCGGGTTTCCCGGGTTCACTGAACTTTGTTTTTTCTCTCTCTTCGTTTTTCTTCGCAAAGAAACTTCACTGGGAAGTAATAAAAGAAAATTACACCCCCAAATGATGAAGTTTCCAATGACTAGTTGCTGCGAAAAAATTCCTGGAGAACAAATAACTCTAAGGCTTGGGCTGGCCTAGTAGTCTAAGGCTCGAAAAATTTCAGATTCGAAACTTCTAAAGTACTGTTGTTGATTCATTTGAGGTCAATCTATAAGGGTCTTTGCTCCAGTTAAATGGGCTCCCCGCAAGTGGATGCAAGGCGGATCAATGAGGCCCTTTAGGATTAGTCGAGATGCGCATCTGGCCAGGACATACACTTGAGTTATCCCAAAAAAAAAAACTGGAACGATATAGGAGCGTGCTCTTAAAGTCTAACAGGAGTTCGAAACTTTCCACCTATGTTTTCGCACGTTTCTGCAAGAATAATATACCATCTAGAGGTTAATTTCTATCCACTTTTAATTTTCTGGTTTGTTGTGGGTGGCCGGGCGCCGGTCAACAAGAAAAGAATGTTTTTGGCTGATTCTGAAACATAAAAGTCTAATAAAAGGTGAGGAAAAGAAAAAGGGTACAAACAAAGCAAGCTGAAAGCCTATAAGTTATCATTGTGTCTGGAGAATGACAAGAGCTTATAATGAATCAAAAGGAACTTTCAAAAAACAAAAACAAGAACTAAAACTACTAGAAGGTCTTTATTTTATTTATTTTATTTTGTCAATCGAAAGGGTGGAGGGGGCAACCAGACACAGCAGCCGTTTTCTGGGCATGACCATTGGAACTCTAGACCTGCAGTCACCCGAAAGAGACCAGAGAGCCATTACTTGCAACTACCGCCCCCATCAAGGAGGGTAAACTTCGGGAAGGTGTTGTTTGCACGACTCTAACCTCGAACCTCTTGAGCACCCAAACAACTTTGGGAGTAAGCCATGAAACCATTAGGCTGTCACCCTTGGTGGTAATCTAGATGATATGCTACTCCAATGTAATAGGGTCTGAGGTGCTAATGATGTACTACATTTTGAATAGTAAGATATATATGTGTAATTGGTGTAGCTAAATATAAGCTCATTTTCTAACAGAAAGAGACATTATTTGCTCCACAGTTACAAATTAATAAATTCTATTGGGTTTTGTTTTTGAAATAACCTTTTTGTGTTAACAAATAGAGAATTAATTTTCACACTCTCCTTTTTTATATCCACACTTCTTTTTTTATGTTTTAGCAACAACAAAAAAAATGCATACACTTTTAACACTAAAAAACAAAAAAAAAAAGAAGTGTTAAAAGGAAATGTGAATGTGTTCGTGAAAACAAAAGTAGGTAAATTTATTTTTATTTTTATTTTGCGTGTGTGCAGTCGATTCTGAAATGAACATTAATCGATTAATTCTAAAATAACTTCAATTTAATACTAGCTTCTACTGGTAATCAACGAATTCTAAGTTTTTTGCAAGTTTAAGGTCCAAAGCTCTAAAATATAAACATGGAAGAGAAGCAAAAAAATAAAGATGAATAAAAATGAGGGTAAAAGATCCATCCATCATAGTGCTTGACTTTAATAATTAGCCTAGATGACAACGGTCATTGATGGTAATTAATTAAGATGATTAACAAATGCCACAAAAGCCATATAAAAGGTATGTGATGCGACAATCAAATTTAGAATTATGAAAACTATTAAAAATATCAAAACGAACATGGTCGAAAAGAAGAAGAAAAAAAAAAAAGCTGTCGTGATATGCAATTCTGGTGGGTGTACGCGCCAAATATTTTTATAGACAAAAATATTTTTAGGAAATTATATGTTTGAGGTTTGTTTTATTCTAAGTGTAAATATTTTAACCAAATACCAAATATTCGGTATAAAATTTAACCTAATGCTCATATCCGGTCCTATATAGGATCATATACGTGCATATTAATTAATTACTAATTAATTTACTTTCTAGGTAAGACAATATTGCTGACCTTTTCTTGTTGCGGCGCTGTTTTTATTTATTTATTTAGAGAAGAATGAAAAAGTAATTCATTGGATTATTCTAAAGCATTCCATGTTAGAAAACCCTTGAGCTGTGATTGCATCACCTTAAAGGGCGACCCATGTCACGTCAAAATTAGAATTGTTTAAACATTTTGAAAGTAATACGGAGTAATTTTTATTTATTTTTTTGATAATGCAGACCGTTAAGGATCAGCTTGCGCACACCTCACTATTTTCCACTGCCCCTCCTACAGCAGTTTGATACGCTTAATTATGGCATTTTGCCAAGTTGTCCACAATAATCAATAAGTTATTAGTTAGTAGAAACAACTTAATATTTGGCAATAACTTACTGATTAGTGAAAATAGCTTAACATTTTTCAACAATTTTTAACTCACAGACCCATCTACAACTTGTTGGTTAGTAGAAACAACCTGACATATTTCAACAACTTATTGGTCAGTGAAAACAACCAATAATTTTTCAACAACAAAAAAATCTCCATAAGTTATTCCCGCGCTACGCTGCTACCGAAAACACCCCTGATTGCTAGCAAGAAAAATAAAACGCGAGACCTAAGAAGGGAGCAAACTTCTAAATCATATCTTAGACACCAACTCCTTGGGGTTAAGGTCGCAACGAGATAAATGTGATTATGGTTGTGATTTCAAGGGGTTAAAGTCACAACGAGAGACCCGACAAATGTGATTATGACTCTGATTAATTTCGTTATTATATACTACTGTATTCCACTTGTCTTAGATTATATATATAGTCAAATATTTGAACTCCCCTCGTTATGGAATGATTCTTGATTAAGAAAGCATTATAAAAAAAAATGAAAGAAAAATAAGGAGATGCCGACAAATTAAATGAACAATCAAAGGGGAATGTTGAATGAAAGAGCCCCATAAACATGGGAAACAGACATAAAAAATAATTTTAGATAAATTGACTTTTCACTAAAACTTTATTTAATTAGCTTTAGTTAATAGAAAAATGTTTCGTCACAGATGACTTGAGATGTCTGCTTACGTTAGTACCATGTGCTTTTTATTTCTCAAAACAAAACGACAGGTTTTGCATGGTTTCTTGGAAATTAACCGGAGTGATCCTTTCTACGATAATGCTTGTCCAAATCATTCCATGGCGGAATTAGGATTTTGATCCGAGGTGAGCGGGCTTAATAGACATATACTCACTTCGTCCCAATTAGTTTGTCCCTTTTGGGGAAGCGAGTTTTTATGGAAAGAATAATGAAATATATAATACCATGAGTTTTTATGGTAAGAAAGATGAAATATATAATTGGTATTGACTTTCTCAATTTGCTCATATACTTGACATGAAAGTTAATGAAGAAAAGAAAGGGTGAAAAGAGTAATGTTGTATAACTTTTTATGTTGACTTTCCAAATTAGACATTCATTTTAGGGCATCCATAAAAGGAAAAGAACGACCAGCAATTTGGGGTAGAAAGTATATTTTTTAACGGACGTACGCATAATTGACATATATTTTTTTTGTGGAACCCGTAATGGCCCCCACACTATGCATAAATCAGTGTCACTTTGTCCAAACCAGGGGGCATGCTGGGTAGTAGCGCAGTCAAGGATGGGATCATGGGGGGTCTAGTAGCGGCGACCGCCACGACAAGAATTTTAAAAAATGCAATTATTATATGTAAAAAAAAAATTTATGCCCAACTTATATAATTTCGCCACCACTAAATTTTTTTAGTATACATTTCGCCACTGCTAGTGTAAAATCTTGGTTCCGTCCTTAAGCGCAGTGTCATACAATCTCAATCGTCCAAAAGTATTATGGATAGTTTAAATTTTTTAAGAAAAAACTTTTCCAAGAATGTAAAGTAATTATTATTTAGAAAAGAATGTAAAGTAATTCTTTGATGAGGATTATTCTAAAGCATTCCATGTTAGAAAAACCCTTGAGCTGTGATTGCATCTACGAAAAAACCGAAAAGGGAGACCCATGTCACGTCAAAATTAGAATTGTTTAAACATTTGGAAAGTAATTTTTTTTTTTTTAATATTACAGACTGTTAAGGGTCAGCTTGATACGCTTAATTATGGCATTTTGCCAAGTTATTTATACTAATCAATAAGTTAATGGTTGACAATCACTACTTAGTACAGTTGGTAAGTTATTGCCTTCCCTTTCCTTTGTGAAGGTTTTGGGTTCGAGCCCCACAG